>NC_091182.1:43538551-43653551 GCF_040958095.1 Procambarus clarkii
GTGGCTGCAACACTCATGGGTCATGGTGTGCTGCAACACACATGGGTCATGGTGTGCTGCAACACACATGGCACACATGGGTCATGGTGTGCAGCAACACACATGGGTCATGGTGTGCAGCAACACTCATGGGTCATGGTGTGCTGCAACACACATGAGTCATGGTGTGCAGCAACACTCATGGGTCATGGTGTGCTGCAACACACATGGGTCATGGTGGTGTGTGCAACACACATGAGTCATGGTGTGCTGCAACACACATGGGTCATGGTGTGCTGCAACACACATGGGTCATGGTGTGCTGCAACACACATGGGTCATGGTGTGCTGCAACACACATGGCACACATGGGTCATGGTGTGCTGCAACACACATGGCACACATGGGTCATGGTGTGCTGCAACACACATGGCACACATGAGTCATGGTGTGCTGCAACACACATGGGTCATGGTGTGCTGCAACACACATGGGTCATGGTGTGCTGCAACACACATGGCACACGTGAGTCATGGTGTGCTGCAACACACATGGGTCATGGTGTGCTGCAACACACATGGGTCATGGTGTGCTGAAACACACATGGGTCATGGTGTGCTGCAACACACATGGCACACATGGGTCATGGTGTGCTGCAACACACATGGGTCATGGTGTGCAGCAACACTCATGGGTCATGGTGCGCTGCAACACACATGGGTCATGGTGTGCTGCAACACACAGGGGTCATGGTGTGCTGCAACACACATGGGTCATGGTGTGCAGCAACACTCATGGGTCATGGTGTGCTGCAACACACATGGGTCTTGGTGTGCTGCAACACACAGGGGTCATGGTGTGCAGCAACACTCATGGGTCATGGTGTGCTGCAACACTCATGGGTCATGGTGTGCTGCAACACACATGGGTCATCGTGTGCAGCAACACTCATGGGTCATGGTGTGCTGCAACACACATGGGTCATGGTGTGCTGCAACACACATGGGTCATGGTGTGCTGCAACACACATGGCACACATGGGTCATGGTGTGCTGCAACACACATGGGTCATGGTGTGCTGCAACACACATGGGTCATGGTGTGCAGCAACACTCATGGGTCATGGTGTGCTGCAACACACATGGGTCATGGTGTGCTGCAACACACAGGGGTCATGGTGTGCTGCAACACACAGGGGTCATGGTGTGCTGCAACACACAGGGGTCATGGTGTGCAGCAACACTCATGGGTCATGGTGTGCAGCAACACTCATGGGTCATGGTGTGCTGCAACACACATGGGTCATGGTGTGCTGCAACACACAGGGGTCATGGTGTGCAGCAACACTCATGGGTCATGGTGTGCTGCAACACACATGGGTCATGGTGTGCTGCAACACACAGGGGTCATGGTGTGCAGCAACACTCATGGGTCATGGTGTGCTGCAACACACATGGGTCATGGTGTGCTGCAACACACATGGCACACATGGGTCATGGTGTGCTGCAACACACATGGGTCATGGTGTGCAGCAACACTCATGGGTCATGGTGTGCTGCAACACACATGGGTCATGGTGTGCTGCAACACACATGGGTCATGGTGTGCTGCAACACACATGGGTCATGGTGTGCTGCAACACACATGGGTCATGGTGTGCAGCAACACTCATGGGTCATGGTGTGCTGCAACACTCATGGGTCATGGTGTGCTGCAACACACATGGCACACATGGGTCATGGTGTGCTGCAACACTCATGGGTCATGGTGTGCTGCAACACACATGGGTCATGGTGTGCTGCAACACACATGGGTCATGGTGTGCTGCAACACACATTGATCATGGTGTGCAGCAATACACATTGATCATGGTGTGCAGCAACACACATGGGTCATGGTGTGCAGCAACACACATTGATCATGGTGTGCAGCAACACACATGGGTCATGGTGTGCAGCAACACACATTGATCATGGTGTGCAGCAATACACATTGATCATGGTGTGCAGCAACACACATGGGTCAGGGTGTGCAGCAACACACATTGATCATGGTGTGCAGCAATACACATTGATCATGGTGTGCAGCAACACACATGGGTCATGGTGTGCTGCAACACACATGGGTCACGGTGTGCTGCAACACACATGGGTCATGGTGTGCAGCAACACACATGGGTCATGGTGTGCAGCAACACACATGGGTCATGGTGTGCAGCAACACACATGGGTCATGGTGTGCTGCAACACACATGGGTCATGGTGTGCTGCAACACTCCTGGGTCATGGTGTGCTGCAACACTCATGGGTCATGGTGTGCTGCAACACACATGGGTCATGGTGTGCTGCATCACTCATGGGTCATGGTGTGCAGCAACACTCATGGGTCATGGTGTGCTGCAACACTCATGGGTCATGGTGTGCTGCAACACTCATGGGTCATGGTGTGCTGCAACTCACATGGGTCATGGTGTGCTGCAACACTCATGGGTCATGGTGTGCAGCAACACTCATGGGTCATGGTGTGCAGCAACACTCATGGGTCATGGTGTGCTGCAACACACATGGGTCATGGTGTGCTGCAACACCACATGGGTCATGATGTGCTGCAACACACATGGGTCATGGTGTGCTGCAACACTCATGGGTCATGGTGTGCTGCAACACTCATGGGTCATGGTGTGCTGCAACACTCATGGGTCATGGTGTGCTGCAACACTCATGGGTCATGGTGTGCTGCAACACTCATGAGTCATGGTGTGCTGCAACACACATGGGTCATGGTGTGATGCAACACTCATGGGTCATGGTGTGCTGCAACACTCATGGGTCATGGTGTGCTGCAACACACATGGGTCATGGTGTGCTGCAACACACATGGCACACATGGGTCATGGTGTGCAGCAACACACATGGGTCATGGTGTGCAGCAACACTCATGGGTCATGGTGTGCTGCAACACACATGAGTCATGGTGTGCAGCAACACTCATGGGTCATGGTGTGCTGCAACACACATGGGTCATGGTGTGCTGCAACACACATGGGTCATGGTGTGCTGCAACACACATGGGTCATGGTGTGCTGCAACACACATGGGTCATGGTGTGCTGCAACACACATGGCACACATGGGTCATGGTGTGCTGCAACACACATGGCACACATGGGTCATGGTGTGCTGCAACACACATGGCACACATGAGTCATGGTGTGCTGCAACACACATGGGTCATGGTGTGCTGCAACACACATGGCACACATGGGTCATGGTGTGCTGCAACACACATGGCACACGTGAGTCATGGTGTGCTGCAACACACATGGGTCATGGTGTGCTGCAACACACATGGGTCATGGTGTGCTGAAACACACATGGGTCATGGTGTGCTGCAACACACATGGCACACATGGGTCATGGTGTGCTGCAACACACATGGGTCATGGTGTGCAGCAACACTCATGGGTCATGGTGCGCTGCAACACACATGGGTCATGGTGTGCTGCAACACACAGGGGTCATGGTGTGCTGCAACACACAGGGGTCATGGTGTGCTGCAACACACAGGGGTCATGGTGTGCTGCAACACACATGGGTCATGGTGTGCAGCAACACTCATGGGTCATGGTGTGCTGCAACACACATGGGTCTTGGTGTGCTGCAACACACAGGGGTCATGGTGTGCAGCAACACTCATGGGTCATGGTGTGCTGCAACACACATGGGTCATGGTGTGCTGCAACACACATGGGTCATGGTGTGCTGCAACACACATGGCACACATGGGTCATGGTGTGCTGCAACACACATGGCACACATGGGTCATGGTGTGCTGCAACACACATGGCACACATGAGTCATGGTGTGCTGCAACACACATGGGTCATGGTGTGCTGCAACACACATGGCACACATGGGTCATGGTGTGCTGCAACACACATGGCACACGTGAGTCATGGTGTGCTGCAACACACATGGGTCATGGTGTGCTGCAACACACATGGGTCATGGTGTGCTGAAACACACATGGGTCATGGTGTGCTGCAACACACATGGCACACATGGGTCATGGTGTGCTGCAACACACATGGGTCATGGTGCGCTGCAACACACATGGCACACATGGGTCATGGTGTGCAAGCAACACTCATGGGTCATGGTGCGCTGCAACACACATGGCACACATGGGTCATGGTGTGCAGCAACACTCATGGGTCATGGTGTGCTGCAACACACAGGGGTCATGGTGTGCTGCAACACACATGGGTCATGGTGTGCAGCAACACTCATGGGTCATGGTGTGCTGCAACACACATGGGTCTTGGTGTGCTGCAACACACAGGGGTCATGGTGTGCAGCAACACTCATGGGTCATGGTGTGCTGCAACACACATGGGTCATCGTGTGCAGCAACACTCATGGGTCATGGTGTGCTGCAACACACATGGGTCATGGTGTGCTGCAACACACATGGCACACATGGGTCATGGTGTGCTGCAACACACATGGGTCATGGTGTGCTGCAACACACATGGGTCATGGTGTGCTGCAACACACATGGGTCATGGTGTGCAGCAACACTCATGGGTCATGGTGTGCTGCAACACACATGGGTCATGGTGTGCTGCAACACACAGGGGTCATGGTGTGCTGCAACACACAGGGGTCATGGTGTGCTGCAACACACATGGGTCATGGTGTGCAGCAACACTCATGGGTCATGGTGTGCAGCAACACTCATGGGTCATGGTGTGCTGCAACACACATGGGTCATGGTGTGCTGCAACACACAGGGGTCATGGTGTGCAGCAACACTCATGGGTCATGGTGTGCCTGCAACACACATGGGTCATGGTGTGCTGCAACACACAGGGGTCATGGTGTGCAGCAACACTCATGGGTCATGGTGTGCTGCAACACACATGGGTCATGGTGTGCTGCAACACACATGGCACACATGGGTCATGGTGTGCTGCAACACACATGGGTCATGGTGTGCAGCAACACTCATGGGTCATGGTGTGCTGCAACACACATGGGTCATGGTGTGCTGCAACACACATGGGTCATGGTGTGCTGCAACACACATGGGTCATGGTGTGCTGCAACACACAGGGGTCATGGTGTGCAGCAACACTCATGGGTCATGGTGTGCAGCAACACTCATGGGTCATGGTGTGCTGCAACACACATGGCACACATGGGTCATGGTGTGCTGCAACACTCATGGGTCCATGGTGTGCTGCAACACACATGGGTCATGGTGTGCTGCAACACACATGGGTCATGGTGTGCTGCAACACACATTGATCATGGTGTGCAGCAATACACATTGATCATGGTGTGCAGCAACACACATGGGTCATGGTGTGCAGCAACACACATTGATCATGGTGTGCAGCAATACATATTGATCATGGTGTGCAGCAACACACATGGGTCAGGGTGTGCAGCAACACACATTGATCATGGTGTGCAGCAATACACATTGATCATGGTGTGCAGCAACACACATGGGTCATGGTGTGCTGCAACACACATGGGTCACGGTGTGCTGCAACACACATGGGTCATGGTGTGCAGCAACACACATGGGTCATGGTGTGCAGCAACACACATGGGTCATGGTGTGCAGCAACACACATGGGTCATGGTGTGCAGCAACACACATGGGTCATGGTGTGCAGCAACACACATGGGTCATGGTGTGCTGCAACACACATGGGTCATGGTGTGCTGCAACACTCCTGTGTCATGGTGTGCTGCAACACTCATGGGTCATGGTGTGCTGCAACACACATGGGTCATGGTGTGCTGCAACTCTCATGGGTCATGGTGTGCAGCAACACTCATGGGTCATGGTGTGCTGCAACACTCATGGGTCATGGTGTGCTGCAACACTCATGGGTCATGGTGTGCTGCAACACACATGGGTCATGGTGTGCTGCAACACTCATGGGTCATGGTGTGGCAGCAACACTCATGGGTCATGGTGTGCTGCAACACACATGGGTCATGGTGTGCTGGCAACACACATGGGTCATGGTGTGCTGCAACACACATGGGTCATGGTGTGCTGCAACACTCATGGGTCATGGTGTGCTGCAACGACTCATGGGTCATGGTGTGCTGCAACACACATGGGTCATGGTGTGCTGGCAACACACATGGGTCATGGTGTGCTGCAACACACATGGGTCATGGTGTGCTGCAACACACATGGCACACATGGGGTCATGGTGTGCTGCAACACACATGGCACACATGAGTCATGGTGTGCTGCAACACACATGGGTCATGGTGTGCTGCAACACACATGGCACACATGGGTCATGGTGTGCTGCAACACACATGGCACACGTGAACTCATGGTGTGCTGCAACACACATGGGTCATGGTGTGCTGCAACACACATGGGTCATGGTGTGCTGAAACACACATGGGTCATGGTGTGCTGGCAACACACATGGCACACATGGGTCATGGTGTGCTGCAACACACATGGGCATGGTGTGGCAGCAACACTCATGGGTCATGGTGCGCTGCAACACACATGGGTCATGGTGTGCTGCAACACACAGGGGTCATGGTGTGCTGCAACACACAGGGGTCATGGTGTGCTGCAACACACAGGGGTCATGGTGTGCTGGCAACACACATGGGTCATGGTGTGCAGCAACACTCATGGGTCATGGTGTGCTGCAACACACATGGGTCTTGGTGTGCTGCAACACACAGGGGTCATGGGTGTGCAGCAACACTCATTGGGTCATGGTGTGCTGCACACACATGGGTCATGGTGTGCTGCAACACACATGGGTCATGGTGTGCTGCAACACACATGGCACACATGGGTCATGGTGTGCTGCAACACACATGGCACACATGGGTCATGGTGTGCTGCAACACACATGGCACACATGAGTCATGGTGTGCTGCAACACACATGGGTCATGGTGTGCTGCAACACACATGGCACACATGGGTCATGGTGTGCTGCAACACACATGGCACACGTGAGTCATGGTGGGCTGCAACACACATGGGTCATGGTGTGCTGCAACACACATGGGTCATGGTGTGCTGAAACACACATGGGTCATGGTGTGCTGCAACACACATGGCACACATGGGTCATGGTGTGCTGGCAACACACATGGGTCATGGTGCGCTGCAACACACATGGCACACATGGGTCATGGTGTGCAGCAACACTCATGGGTCATGGTGCGCTGCAACACACATGGCACACATGGGTCATGGTGTGCAGCAACACTCATGGGTCATGGTGTGCTGCAACACACAGGGGTCATGGTGTGCTGCAACACACATGGGTCATGGTGTGCAGCAACACTCATGGGTCATGGTGTGCTGCAACACACATGGGTCTTGGTGTGCTGCAACACACAGGGGTCATGGTGTGCAGCAACACTCATGGGTCATGGTGTGCTGCAACACACATGGGTCATCGTGTGCAGCAACACTCATGGGTCATGGTGTGCTGCAACACACATGGGTCATGGTGTGCTGCAACACACATGGCACACATGGGTCATGGTGTGCTGCAACACACATGGGTCATGGTGTGCTGCAACACACATGGGTCATGGTGTGCTGCAACACACATGGGTCATGGTGTGCAGCAACACTCATGGGTCATGGTGTGCTGCAACACACATGGGTCCATGGTGTGCTGCAACACACAGGGGTCATGGTGTGCTGCAACACACATGGGTCATGGTGTGCTGCAACACACATGGGTCATGGTGTGCAGCAACACTCATGGGTCATGGTGTGCAGCAACACTCATGGGTCATGGTGTGCTGCAACACACATGGGTCATGGTGTGCTGCAACACACAGGGGTCATGGTGTGCAGCACACTCATGGGTCATGGTGTGCTGCAACACACATGGGTCATGGTGTGCTGCAACACACAGGGGTCATGGTGTGCAGCAACACTCATGGGTCATGGTGTGCTGCAACACACATGGGTCATGGTGTGCTGCAACACACATGGCACACATGGGTCATGGTGTGCTGCAACACACATGGGTCATGGTGTGCAGCAACACTCATGGGTCATGGTGTGCTGCAACACACATGGGTCATGGTGTGCTGCAACACACATGGGTCATGGTGTGCTGCAACACACATGGGTCATGGTGTGCTGCAACACACAGGGGTCATGGTGTGCAGCAACACTCATGGGTCATGGTGTGCAGCAACACTCATGGGTCATGGTGTGCTGCAACACACATGGCACACATGGGTCATGGTGTGCTGCAACACTCATGGGTCATGGTGTGCTGCAACACACATGGGTCATGGTGTGCTGCAACACACATGGGTCATGGTGTGCTGCAACACACATTGATCATGGTGTGCAGCAATACACATTGATCATGGTGTGCAGCAACACACATGGGTCATGGTGTGCAGCAACACACATTGATCATGGTGTGCAGCAATACATATTGATCATGGTGTGCAGCAACACACATGGGTCAGGGTGTGCAGCAACACACATTGATCATGGTGTGCAGCAATACACATTGATCATGGTGTGCAGCAACACACATGGGTCATGGTGTGCTGCAACACACATGGGTCACGGTGTGCTGCAACACACATGGGTCATGGTGTGCAGCAACACACATGGGTCATGGTGTGCAGCAACACACATGGGTCATGGTGTGCAGCAACACACATGGGTCATGGTGTGCAGCAACACACATGGGTCATGGTGTGCAGCAACACACATGGGTCATGGTGTGCTGCAACACACATGGGTCATGGTGTGCTGCAACACTCCTGTGTCATGGTGTGCTGCAACACTCATGGGTCATGGTGTGCTGCAACACACATGGGTCATGGTGTGCTGCAACTCTCATGGGTCATGGTGTGCAGCAACACTCATGGGTCATGGTGTGCTGCAACACTCATGGGTCATGGTGTGCTGCAACACTCATGGGTCATGGTGTGCTGCAACACACATGGGTCATGGTGTGCTGCAACACTCATGGGTCATGGTGTGCAGCAACACTCATGGTCATGGTGTGCTGCAACACACATGGGTCATGGTGTGCTGCAACACACATGGGTCATGGTGTGCTGCAACACACATGGGTCATGGTGTGCTGCAACACTCATGGGTCATGGTGTGCTGCAACACTCATGGGTCATGGTGTGCTGCAACACACATGGGTCATGGTGTGCTGCAACACACATGGGTCATGGTGTGCTGCAACACACATGGGTCATGGTGTGCTGCAACACACAGGGGTCATGGTGTGCAGCAACACTCATGGGTCATGGTGTGCTGCAACACACATGGGTCATGGTGTGCTGCAACACACATGGGTCATGGTGTGCTGCAACACACATGGGTCATGGTGTGCAGCAACACTCATGGGTCATGGTGTGCTGCAACACACATGGGTCATGGTGTGCTGCAACACACATGGGTCATGGTGTGCTGCAACACACATGGGTCATGGTGTGCTGCAACACACAGGGGTCATGGTGTGCTGCAACACACAGGGGTCATGGTGTGCAGCAACACTCATGGGTCATGGTGTGCTGCAACACTCATGGGTCATGGTGTGCTGCAACACACATGGCACACATGGGTCATGGTGTGCTGCAACACTCATGGGTCATGGTGTGCTGCAACACACATGGGTCATGGTGTGCTGCAACACACATGGGTCATGGTGTGCTGAAACACACATGGGTCATGGTGTGCTGCAACACACATGGCACACATGGGTCATGGTGTGCTGCAACACACATGGGTCATGGTGTGCAGCAACACACAGGGGTCATGGTGTGCTGCAACACACATGGGTCATGGTGTGCTGCAACACACATGGGTCATGGTGTGCAGCAACACTCATGGGTCATGGTGTGCTGCAACACACATGGGTCTTGGTGTGCTGCAACACACAGGGGTCATGGTGTGCAGCAACACTCATGGGTCATGGTGTGCTGCAACACACATGGGTCATCGTGTGCAGCAACACTCATGGGTCATGGTGTGCTGCAACACACATGGGTCATGGTGTGCTGCAACACACATGGCACACATGGGTCATGGTGTGCTGCAACACACATGGGTCATGGTGTGCTGCAACACACATGGGTCATGGTGTGCTGCAACACACATGGGTCATGGTGTGCAGCAACACTCATGGGTCATGGTGTGCTGCAACACACATGGGTCATGGTGTGCTGCAACACACAGGGGTCATGGTGTGCTGCAACACACAGGGGTCATGGTGTGCTGCAACACACATGGGTCATGGTGTGCAGCAACACTCATGGGTCATGGTGTGCAGCAACACTCATGGGTCATGGTGTGCAGCAACACTCATGGGTCATGGTGTGCTGCAACACACATGGGTCATGGTGTGCTGCAACACACATGGGTCATGGTGTGCTGCAACACACAGGGGTCATGGTGTGCAGCAACACTCATGGGTCATGGTGTGCTGCAACACACATGGGTCATGGTGTGCTGCAACACACATGGGTCATGGTGTGCTGCAACACACATGGGTCATGGTGTGCAGCAACACTCATGGGTCATGGTGTGCTGCAACACACATGGGTCATGGTGTGCTGCAACACACATGGGTCATGGTGTGCTGCAACACACATGGGTCATGGTGTGCTGCAACACACAGGGGTCATGGTGTGCTGCAACACACAGGGGTCATGGTGTGCAGCAACACTCATGGGTCATGGTGTGCTGCAACACTCATGGGTCATGGTGTGCTGCAACACACATGGCACACATGGGTCATGGTGTGCTGCAACACTCATGGGTCATGGTGTGCTGCAACACACATGGGTCATGGTGTGCTGCAACACACATGGGTCATGGTGTGCTGCAACACACATTGATCATGGTGTGCAGCAATACACATTGATCATGGTGTGCAGCAACACACATGGGTCATGGTGTGCAGCAACACACATTGATCATGGTGTGCAGCAATACACATTGATCATGGTGTGCAGCAACACACATGGGTCAGGGTGTGCAGCAACACACATTGATCATGGTGTGCAGCAATACACATTGATCATGGTGTGCAGCAACACACATGGGTCATGGTGTGCTGCAACACACATGGGTCACGGTGTGCTGCAACACACATGGGTCATGGTGTGCCGCAACACACATGGGTCATGGTGTGCAGCAACACACATGGGTCATGGTGTGCTGCAACACACATGGGTCATGGTGTGCTGCAACACACATGGGTCATGGTGTGCAGCAACACACATGGGTCATGGTGTGCAGCAACACACATGGGTCATGGTGTGCAGCAACACACATGGGTCATGGTGTGCTGCAACACTCATGGGCTTGGTGTGCAGCAACACACATGGGTCATGGTGTGCTGCAACACACATGGCACACATGGGTCATGGTGTGCTGCAACACACATGGCACACATGGGTCATGGTGTGCTGCAACACACATGGCACACATGGGTCATGGTGTGCTGCAACACACATAGGTCATGGTGTGCAGCAACACTCATGGGTCATGGTGTGTAGCAACACACATGGGTCATGGTGTGCAGCAACACACATGGGTCATGGTGTGCAGCAACACACATGGGTCATGGTGTGCAGCAACACACATGGGTCATGGTGTGCTGCAACACACATTGATCATGGACATGTTGGAACTCACATGTGTCATGAAGACAACGTCCACTGTTATGTTATGTAAAATATTATAAATGTTTTACCAGTATAATACCATGGACCACTGGAACAAAAATGATCATGGTTGTGGGTATTTTTTGACTAGACCTCGTGGTAAATATAGTGGTACTTATAGGACTTAGCCAGCCACGAGGCCACCAAAACAAAAACAAATTTGCGGTCAAATGCAAATCATGAGGTAACAAACGTTTGGACAACCATCGTAAAATACACAATGTCCAATCTAGAGGGGAAGTTATCATATAGAAATATTCTTTTACTCACATAATATCATCCCTAAATGGGTGTTAGTTTATGTAATTAAGAGATAGATAAACTACCTTGGCTAATCACGTGAAGAATATAAGGTTTATAAATCCAGCTTGCTGGCAGCCCCAGGCGATGCCAGCTCACGTACGCCCGGAGCCACCACACAGTCTCGTCAAAACACTGGCCTTGTTTGCACATACATGTTTTTCACAGAACATTTATAGGCATATAACTATAAACATATACATAAGTACACACAGAAATCACAATAGTGTGATGCATCAAATGAACAAATCCACGAGGGCCGTGATGTGGGTTCACAACCTACGTTCGAGAGGATCCCATATGTTGGAAATTTCCAACACTGAATACAACACTGTTGTATTCTCATTAATTATTACTAATTCTACTAATCATTGTAGTGATTAAAATTAACCCAACGTAGAATTCACATGTACTAATAATTGCATCTGTACAGTAAGGCTAGAATTCTTACGTCACCCGACGCCAGTATTGCGTCAGATTTCATTGTAATAAACACATTTATATCCAATGTGCCTGAGAATTGAATTCGATTCTCTATAATCAACGGTGTTCTGTGTGATAATTAATTACAGATAAACTGATCTCCAAATAAGGCCAAATAGAGCATTTATAGTTATAGCTGTTATCTAGTAATAAAATTAACGTCACGCGTGAATGCCCTGGAGAGATTATAATTCTTCTCCATTGTTCGTTTACTATCATAGAACTGGCAAATAATAATATTTCACTCTTCCAAATAATAAACCCGTCCTAACCCGAGCATTTCAAGCACAACCGCGAGAAATGATAATATCCATAATAATAATTTGGTTAATGGACGCGGAGCGGGGAGGAAGAAGACGCCAGTCCACGTGTTGAAGCGCTCGCGAGCAGACCTGTTCACGTGGTGCTCACGAGGAGACACCATTACCCAACCACCAGGGTAAACACTATCAAATCTCCAGAAGAAAGTCGCCACTGTGAGGTGTGAAGAACCTTGCAGACAATACCTTCACCTGGTGTCAGTGTCATCTACAGAACCTGTTAAATTTGGTTCTATGTAACTCCATGTGACCGGCCAGTGGAGCGCGTCATTATCTAGGATAGACAAGTTCAGAGCCTAGGACGCGACTTTCGGCAAGCTTTAACTTACACAGTGCCCATATTAGCTAAGTACCTTATCCTTGTTTGATGCATCAGATCGGGGGTGGGTTTATAGCTGGGTAGCTTGTCGTGACGACGTATAACAACAAAAAATCACAGGTCAATATCCCTCTCTTACCATTAATGTTAATTTTATTGAGCATAGAAATCCAGTAATTTAAACTGTTGCTACTGGAAACATTTGTTTTGCAGCGTGTGTGAAGAATTCTCCGAGCTGTCATTTCCCATGTTAATCAACTCCTAGTGTTCCATGACGAGTCCAGGAGAATCAGAAGAAGCGTCGTGACTAACTTTCTAAGGAATCGTCATTAAGCTAAGATTCCTTTGTATTCCTGTAATTTCTTATCTGTACTCTTTTACATGCAGAACTCTGTTCATTGGATTACCATGTGTTTATTATGATTATTATTATTCATGTTCATGATCTATGTTCCCATTAATGATAACGATAATGATTTCATAAGTATTCATAGGATTAGATTATTATACATTGGATTAGTGAACGAACCACACTAGTTCCTGGACGTACTGAGTTCCAGTAATAACCCCCCAATGTGGGTGTTTGAGGTTTGATTCATTTAATTATACAGCCCATTAATTATTTCAATGATCATATTCTCTAGTATTTTATCCATAGTTACTGGTTCATCTAGGAATTATCTAATGATCATATTTTCTCAGTTTCTCTCTTTACTATAAAAGTGGGTGGTCCTTCGTAATTAATTTTACTATATTAATATTTAAATAATTAGAGTCAAGCCCCAAATGTCCCACACCATATGCGGCTTAATCGACTGTGCCACGACATGGTTAAAAGAATTGCATGGTTGAAAGAATTAAAAAAATGTGGCACAGTCGATTAACGCGCGTCTGTGATCCTCTCGGACGTATGTTCGAATCCTCATCATGGCCCTTGTGGATTTGTTCATATACATAAGTACCTTTTTAACTGTTTAAAGGCACAGTATTAAATGATTTAAGAACAACATGTCAGTAACTAGGAGGAGAGGTCTTGTTGTTGTTGATTTAGCGGCAAACGTAGGATCGAATGCTCCCCGGCGTACCCGTGAAAGTTTAATCGCAAAATCGAATGGCGAAATGAATGTCGCTTATCATCGGATACTAATGATCCTTGCAGCCAATAAACACACAGATAAGCAGATGATTGGCGAGCCCCAGGAGTCCCTCAGAGTAACAAGCGCCGGCCCCATCCCGGTGCGTGAGAACACTGAGTAGCAAACCCAAAAATTCTGCCCAGCTAAAAAGCAAAAGTCATGCAGTGCCCCGGGCAGAGCAGAAGCCAGCCGCCCCCAACGTCTGAGGGCACACCAAGAGCCACCAACTCGCGGCACCTCTGGAGTAAACCGGCGCCGGACACAGTCACCCAGCCCGAAAACGTTCAAAATCTATCAACTATCCTGTGACCCAAGGCGATATGTACGCCAGGTGTTGCAACAATCCAGACCATTCAATAGGAATGCCAAATGGCAGAATCATAATCCAAAAAAGAGGAGGAGAGGTGGTTGATATCAGCAAACGACCACAGACCCCCCTCCGCTGCTACCGTCAAGCACATTCATCACCACACCACACAGAGCTTAAGTATTTGTTGAGAAGATTATTGGGCAGCCAATTTTATTCTTACTTCAAATATTGATCCCTAATAACAAATAATTAAGTGGGTGTGGAGGTGGTTAGGAACAGGGCCAAAGCACCAAACTCCGTGTAACTGTTGTTATATAACTTTTATAGTAATAAATGTTCACATTAATCTTTCTAACTTAATGATAGACTAATAACAAATCTTTGTCAACATTTTGCTATACGATCGTTTTCCTTACAAGTAACTTGCTGCACTTTGTATTATGTAATAATAATAATAAATGTTTATTCAGGTAAAAGTACATACATACAAAATGAGTTACAACCAGAATGTTGGATTTCTAGGTAGAGCTAGTACATACTATGCCTAAAGCTACTAATACGCACAGCATTTCGGGCAAGATTTAAGAAAAACATTTAAAAACTAAGACCTAAACTAAGCGAGAAGAAAATAATGAGTTGGACTGAAAAAGGGAAAAAGAAAATTGAATGACAATAATTGTATGTTGGATAGAACAGCAGAAATTGCAACAGATCATCATAATTCATTTACATTAAATAAACAGGCAGACTACAATTTTTTATTACATGTTTTTGTACAAGTTCATACTAAGCAGATATGGTAATCTTTATTACAACATACTAATGAGTGTTTTTACTAGCGGGAAAGTGGGAACAGCAGTCACTCTGACCCTGTGCTTCCTTAAACTATACGCAGACAAGCTAGACCCACAAGAAGGACGTCGGAAGCAGCTACGCTTTTTCTTTGTTTTGTCTTACTTTGAATTTTATTTGATATTATTTCCTTTCTCTATATATTATGCCTAGCGTTGGGGAATTGAAATTAACATTCATTTACATGTGAGTGGGAAAACTCGGGTAAGACATATGACCCCCAATGACTACATAACATACTGCCTCACTTGACACCATAAATAACAAGACAATTTAATTTACTTCGTTGGATCAGAGATGCAAGACAACTCACCTGGGGACAGAGGGCTGGCGGGTCGACAGTGCATGCCGCCCACATCCACCTATGAGGGCAGTACAACTCACCTGGGGCAGAGGGCAGAACAACTCACTTGGGGCAGAGGGCTGGCGGGTCGACAGTGCATGCCGCCCACATCCACCTATGAGGGCAGTACAACTCACCTGGGGCAGAGGGCAGAACAACTCACTTGGGGCAGAGGGCTGGCGGGTCGACAGTGCATGCCGCCCACTTCCACCTGTGAGGGTAGGAGGGGCAGTGGTATGCCAGTACTAAAATGGGTGTTCATCAGCGCCAGACTCATGTTCCTCTCCAGGTCCAAAAGCGGCGGCAGCTCCGGGAACTGCGCTGAGATCTGAGGAATAACACGAGGCCTTCACTGCACATGCTTCCGAAAGTAGTTGTGAGCTTCATTGACAAACTATTTTCAACTTACCTTCTGCACAAAAAAACTGAAAGCTAATAATTACAAAATCACTGACGTTTTAGCACATGCCTAAACCCACGACGGACGTGATTGGAGGGTAACGGGAGTGGTACAAGGAAGTTTGTGGTATTCGTTACTAAATACTAGATTATATTGGCCTGAGGAACCTGATAGGGTCGCTTGATTTGCTTAAAGAGGGGTCGTCTCTGAGGTTTCCCTGGGTGTACAGTCTGGGACGAGAGGGTCTGTACTCTAGGGTAGGGACTCTTACCATACAACATAAGGAGCCCTGTTCAACATACAACATATGGAGCCCCCCTCACCATACAACATAAGGAGCCCTGTTCAACATACAACATAAGGAGCCCTGCTCATCATACAACATAAGGAGCCCTGCTCACCATACAACATAAGGAGCCCTGCTCACCATACAACATAAGGAGCCCTGTTCAACATACAACATAAGGAGCCCCGCTCATCATACAACATAAGGAGCCCCGCTCCCCATACAACATAAGGAGCCCCGCTCACCATACAACATAAGGAGCCACACTCACCATACAACATAAGGAGCCCTGCTCCCTATACAACATAAGGAGCCCCGCTCACCATACAACATAAGGAGCCCCGCTCACCATACAATATAAGGAGTCCTGTTCACCATACAACCTAAAGAGCCCCGCTCACAATACAACATAAGGAGCCCTGTTCAACATACAACATAAGGAGCCCCGCTCACCATACAACATAAGGAGCCCTACTCATCATACAACATAAGGAGCCCTGTTCAACATACAACATAAGGAGCCCTGCTCACCATACAACATAAGGAGCCCTGTTCAACATACAACATATGGAGCCCCGCTCACCATACAACATAAGGAGCCCTGCTCATCATACAACATAAGGAGCCCTGTTCAACATACAACATAAGGAGCCTTGCTCATCATACAACATAAGGAGCCCTGCTCACCATACAACATAAGGAGCCCTGCTCACCATACAACATAAGGAGCCCTGTTCAACATACAACATATGGAGCCCCGCTCACCATACAACATAAGGAGCCCTGTTCAACATACAACATAAGGAGCCCTGCTCATCATACAACATAAGGAGCCCCGCTCATCATACAACATAAGGAGCCCCGCTCACCATACAACATAAGGAGCCCCGCTCACCATACAACATAAGGAGCCCCGCTCACCATACAACATAAGGAGCCCCGTTCACCATACAACATAAGGATCCCTGCTCCCCATACAACATAAGGAGCCCCGCTCACCATACAACATAAGGAGCCCCGTTCACCATACAATATAAGGAGCCCCACTCGCCATACAATATAAGGAGCCCCGTTCACCATACAACATAAGGAGACCCGCTCACCATACAACCTAAAGAGCCCCGCTCACCATACAACATAAGGTGCCCCACTCACTATACAACATAATGAGTCCTGCTCACCATAAACATTTGGTGTATCTTACACTATACAACATGAACTTTTTTTCTCACAATACAACACGTAATCGTCTACGAGATATACAATTTGTGTTGTTCACCATTCAAGATCTGGAGTTCCATTCATTATAAAACATTATGTTCTTAAACTATACGACACTATACGGGTGTTCCACTCATCATACAACATGTGATGCTCAATACACCAAACACTATGTGTTGTTCCATTCATGATACATGTGGTGTTCCGCTCGCAATGCATGTGGTGTTCCACCCGCAATACATGTGGTTTTCCACCCACAATACATACGGTATTACATTCACGATTCATATGGTATTCCACTAACCATACATGATGTGGTTTCCCAATTAATGTATATGCAGACTCCGTCTCTGCATGTCCCTGTATCCATCCAAATGCTATGCCATAGGAAGCTGTGTTTACTTTCTGTAGGAGAGCGTGGTGTTGAATCAGTCTCAGGCATGGTTAACATTGTTAATTATTTATTAAGGAGTCGGTCCAGTGTCTTTTCTATTAATTTTTCAATAGAAAAGTTATGAGTTAGAAGATGAGATCTTTGTTTAGTTGAGAGTTATGTGAGAGTGGACTGACTCCTGATGTTATAGCATGGTTAGTGACAAGGAGTCTGGATAGTGTGAAGTGTGTTGTTGGGTGACTAGACGTGGTTGGTTAAGGACTGGGCGGGCTGTGTTCTTTCAGTTCACTAATGAAGCTGCCATACTGTATTGCATTTTGGTACAAAGCACTATTGTATTGTGCATTCGTACAGTGTACTACTGTGTTATGTGTTTTTATAGTGCACTAATGTATTGTGTGTAGGTACAGTGCACTACTCTATTGTGTTTTGGTATAGTGCACTACTGAAACTGCCATACTGTATAGTATGTTGCTACAGGATTGCCTAGTTGGACGCCAGAGTGTGCAGACGTGCACGTCTGCCCTGCCAGTTGCTACCTGGAGTTGCGTGTGGGAGGGTCCAGTTTGGCGTGTCGGCGCCATGATGGCCCCCCTCACCCCTGTTGTGCATCCTGTAGGTCTCGAGTTTTTTGATCGAGCGGGTTATCCTTATGTGGGGCTAGTGCTGTGGGACATGCTGTGGGTCCCTGTGGTGGATGTTTATGGCATTGAACTAGTGACTGCCCGCAGGGTGACTGTCAAGACCTTGCCCCTGCCAGAAGGTGTTGGCACTGTGGCTGTCTCCGATCGGAGTGGTGCCATCACGTATGTTAGCATGCTTGGGGCGCCCTTGGAATTCCCGGAGGGGCTCCTGAGGCATTATTTCGGCCAGTTTGGAGCGGTCGTCAGTGTGTGGTTGCACCTGCTCTCCTCGGGTCCGCTAAAGGGTGTGCGGTCGAACATTCACACCCTGGGAATGAGGCTGCGGGCGGACATTCCGTCTCAAGTGAAGCTCCTGGGTTGTTATGTTAGGGGGGTGTATTATGCCCGTCAGCCCCGTACATGTTACCGTTGCGGCCTCTTGGGCCATCAGGCTGCTGGGTGCTCTGCACCTGCTGTCGCGCCCGTCAACCTTTTCCGTGAGGAGGACTTCCCGCCGCTCCCCGTGGAGGAGGATTCGGTGGCTGTGGATGACTCTTTGGCTGCTGACGTGCCCTGTGTGTCGCCTGTTTCGCCTCTTGTTGCTGTCGCCTCTCCTCAGGAGGTTGTGTCGCTGTCGGGTGCTCGTCCTAGCCTGGTTGCTGTCTCGGATGCTCCCGTTGTTCTTCCAGATCCTATCTGCAAAGCTTCCCCCGTCTTCATGTTCTTCAACTGTGGTGCCTGTCACTGCGCCCTCGACGTGTGCCCAGGCTGTGGGGCCTCCTACTCTGCTCGACCTGGTTCCCCGTGTGGTTGAGGATGCTGCCGTCCTGCGGAGAGCGTTGGTTTGCCCGGCTTGTGTTGACCGGGTCTCTGGGTCGACATCCGGCTCTGATGATGTGCGGCCGGTGCCCAAGCGTTCCCGGCGATCTTCTTCTGCCTGGGCTGATGTGGGAGAATTCGACGATTGTGGGTCTTCCAGCGACGGTGGTGTGGTTCCAGTTGCGTCGCATTCTTCAGTGGTGGCGGAGGTCCATGTGCCTGCGACTGCCAGTGACGGTGTTTCGGACTTCCCTTCTGGTGTGGTGCCTGTGGAAATTACTTCTGGTGCGTCGCCCGCGTCAGATGGTTCTGGTTTTGCATGGGTGAGGGTGGTTCTTCCTGCTGAGGTTCGTGGTGATCTAGTGGTGGTGTTGATAAAGGCTGCTCGCTCTGGGGGTTCCGTACCCCTAGCCTCGATCCCTGTTTCATCGGCGGCGGTTTTGCCGCTTCTCCATCTCCGGCCGGATCTTCTGGTTCTGCTGTGTTGGGGGTGGTGTTACCTCCTCGGCAGCCTTCGCCTTCTCCTGTGCAGCCGGCGGCGGGGCCGTCTCGGTGGCCTACGTACGCTTCTTCGGTATCCTTTGCTTCCTCGGGCGAGGTGGTTTGCCATGACCCTTCTCGTTATGCAACTTCTGCCGACCAGCTCCGAGAGCTGCCGTTTCCGCCTGATTTAGTGATTCCTGAATTTATTGCCCCCCCCCCTCTCCCGTGAAACATGGGAATCGTTCGCCTACTGACATGGAGTATTTGATATGGGAGACCTACAAGCACAAGTATCCTCTATATGAGCTCCCGGAGAAGTATTCGCCTCCTGTTGAGGTTTGTTCTCCTTTCCAGTGATTTATTTTGTTTACCTGGTTGATTGCTATGTGTTGTGGGGTTGTGTCCGTTTGTGTGCGTGGATGTGGGGTGCGGTTGCGTGTGTGTGTGTGTGGTGGGGGGGGGAGGGGGGAGGGCTTGTATTCCTTGTTCCTGCATGTTTCATGTTTCCGGTTCCTGTGCGTACCGGTGTGTGCTTGTTTGTGGAGTGTTTGTGTGCCCTTTGGGCTGCTTGTGTGGCCCTGCCTGTTTTTGTTCCCGTTATCGTGTGTAGCTGATGTTCCTTTCTTTTTGTTTGTGTGTAGTCTTTCTGTTCCTTTATTTTTCGTGTCATTATGTATTGGTGCCTCTCCGCGTGTGGATACGGGGCCGGCAGACTTGTTTTGTGTTGTGTATCGGTGGTTGGGGTGTTGGGTGCGGGTTTGGGATGTACGCATGCACGCATTTTTGTACTGTCTTGTATTATGTTTATGTTTTTTGTTAGGTTTTTACTGACAGCCTTTTGGCTGTCTGTATTTTCTGTTTTTTGTGCGTTTTCTGTATTTTATGTTTTTTATATATTTTATGTATTTTGTGTATTTTCTGTATTTGTCATTGTGTACTTTTGTGCTTTGTGTTTTGTGATTTGTTGTTTGTGTTATGTTTGTTTTGTTCTTGGTTTGTTGTATTTCTATGCATACTTGCGTGTCATGCTCCCATTCTCCTCATGTCTTATACTGGTGTATCTCTGTACTGGATTGTGTTAATTGTTGTGTTTTTGTTGTAGTCCCTTCAGGCCGGTATTTTATGCATTTGTACTTTTGTACTTTTTTCTTGCTTTTGAGCTTTTGTAATTTGTGTCTTTTGTGTTCTGTTTGTTTTGTTCTCATTTATTGTATTTATACGCATGCTTGCATGTAAAAATAAAAATAAATAAAAAATTGTGTTGTTCACCATTCAAGATGTGGAGTTCCATTCATTATAAAACATTATTATCTAAAACTATACGACACTATACGGGGTGTTCCACTCATCATACAACATGTGATGCTCAACACACCATACACCTTGTTGTTCCACTCATGATACATGTGATGTTCCGCTCGCAATACATGTCGTGTTCCACCCACAAAACATGTGGTGTTCCACCCGCAATACATATGGTGTTACATTCACGATTCATATGGTATTCCACTTACCATACATGATGTGGTTTTCCAATTAATGTACATGCAGACTGCCACTCTGCATGTGCATTTATCAATCCATATGCTATGCTATAGGAAGTAAGTAATTATCAAAAGAAGGCACCAAACCGGGAAGGCAATGTAGCACCATCAAATGCGCAAAATAATCAGAGGGCGCTAAATATCACCAAGGATGCCAATACGAGAACAAAAATGCATAAGGCGAATGATATCAAAAGTATCCGAGTCACCAAGAATTCTATTGAGGGACAGGTGACCGCGAGGGGCGGTCGGAAAGCAAGACACACGCTCGTCCTGGAAGTCAGGACATTCAAGAAGGACATGCACGACCGTAAGAGGGACAATGCAACTAGGACAATAAGGAGCAGGGCGGCGCTCCATCAAGTGACCACGGGTTAAGCAAGTATGGCCAATACACAACCTCGCCAGAGCAGTTTCCCACCGCCGGTTACGGTAGAAGGAGGACGGCCACGAGGAAACACAACATTTAAGAGTACGGAGCTTGTTACCAGTAACAGACAACCAAGAAGCCAGCCAATGGGTAAGGACTGAGGAATGGATAACCGGGTTAAAGTCGGAATACGGAATGCCTTTATGAGAGACGGGACAAGAGCGGACAGCTTCCTTGGCGGCAGCATCCGCACGCTCATTTAAAGACACCCCAATATGGCTGGGAACCCAACAAAACTCAACCGACTTAAATTTACTGTGAACAAGAAACAGCCAATGCTGGATCTCGACAACTACTGGATGAACCGGATTGAAGGACCCGAGAGCCATGAGGGCACTACGAGAGTCAACTACTACCATGAAGGAGGATTGTCTCCGGGAAAGCAGGAGACGAAGAGCATAGAGAATAGCATAAAGTTCCGCTGTAAAGATGCTAGTCTCCGGAGGTAAGCGACACATATAAGTGCGATCAGGAAAAACAACAGAGTAGCCAACACCGTCCGCCGACTTTGACCCATCGGTGAAGACAGAAACGGAGCGGGAGTGAGAAGAAAAGTGCTCAAGGAAAAGGCGTTTTAGAACCGTAGGAGGGGTAAAAGCTTTAGTGATACGGGTCAAGGAAGTACAAAACCGCGGAAGAGGGACTCTCCATGGGGGCAAAGAAGGAACAACACGAGAAGAAACATTAGTAATACGAACGGAAAGAGAATCCTGGAGGCGAGATAACCGGACAGAAAGAGGGACGTGGTGAAGAGGAACAGGAACCGCAGGAGGGGTAAAAGTTAAAGCACGACAGAGCCGAGAGGAAGGATGTTGTAAGGACCGCGCAAGATAGCGAAGACAGTAGCGATCACGGCGGTCCTGGAGAGACAGGAAGCCAGTGTCAACATACAAGCTAAGGACCGGAGTCGAACGAAAGGCACCAGAACTGAGGCGCAACCCAGTATGGTGCAAAGCATCAAGACGGCGAAGAGTAGAAGGAGAAGCAGACGAGTAAGCAGGGCAACCATAATCGAGCTTAGACAGGACAAGAGAGGAATGTAAAGCAAGGAGAGTGCGCCTATCTGTCCCCCAGGAAGTATGGGACAAGACCCGAAGGAGGGTAAGGGCCTTAGAGCACTCAACACGGAGGTAAGAGATATTGGGAGACCAAGACAAACGAGTGTCAAGGAATAACCCCAAAAGCTTCGCGGAATCATTGTATTCAAGGGGATGACCATAAAGTGACAGAGGGACGAAGAACAACCCGTTTCCGCGTAAAAGTCATGGCACAAGTCTTAGAAGTAGAAAACTTGAAGCCATGATCGGTGGCCCAAGACGACATGGCATCAACTGCAAGTTGAAGCCGGCGCTGAAGGAGAGGCGAATCATCACCCTGACAGCAAAGGGTAAGATCATCGACATAGAGAGCGGAGAAGACACCAGAAGGAAGAGAGGAAAGAAGACCATTGAGGGCAACCAGAAAAAGAGAAGTGCTCAGAACACTACCCTGGGGCACACCTTCGTATTGCTGAAAAGAGGGAGAGAGAGCGGTACCAAGGCGCACCCGACAGGAACGACGGGAGAGGAAGCTGCGGAGAAAGAGAGGGAGATGACCACGAAGGCCAAAAGAATGAAGTTGAGATAGAATATGATATCGCCAAGTGGTGTCGTAAGCCTTTTCCAGGTCAAAAAGGACGGCAACAACGGAGGTCTTCGCAGCAAAAGCAGTACGAATATAGACCTCCAAGTTCACTAGGACATCTGTCGTGCTGCGGCACTTGCGGAAACCAAATTGAGAAGGGGAGAGGAGGTGATGGTGTTCCAGGAACCACATCAGACGAACGTTAACCATACGTTCAAAGAGTTTGCAGACAACTTGTGAGAGCAATAGGGCGAAAGTCCTTTGGGGAAGTACCCAGAGACCCCGGTTTGCGAACAGGGAGGACAACGGCATCGAGCCAGTCCTCAGGGACTGACGACGACTCCCAGGTCCGATTATACAGACTCAGTAAATACTGAGACGTGCACGGAGGGAGATGGCGAAGCATTTCATAATGAATACCATCGGAGCCCGCCGCCGTAGAACCGCAGAGGGCCAGGGCAGAACGAAGTTGAGAGAGAGAGAAGGGATCATTATAGGGAAGCTGAAGATGAGTGCAGAAATCTAAAGGACGAGACTCAAGGACAGATTTACGAAGAAGAAAAGATTGGGGAAGATGAAGACCAGAGCTAACAGAAGAAAAGTGGGAACCCAGTACGGAAGCGACCTGCAACGGGTCCACCACAAGAGTATCATGGAGGTGAAGGACCGGTGAAACATCGGGAACGAACTTACCCGCTATTTTGCGGATACGCTTCCAGATCTGGGCCAGAGGAGTTTCGGACGTAATTGTCGAGACATAAGATGCCCAACATTCACGTTTAGCCGTACAGATGGCCCTACGGGCCACCGCACTCGCTTTCCGAAAGAAAAGAAAAGAATCGGTCGTCTGCCTACGGCGGTGCCTCTTCCAGGTTGCACGCTTACAGCGGACAGCCCGAGCACAGTCCGCATTCCACCAGGGAACGCACTTCCGTGGACCCCGAGAGGAAGAGCGAGGGATAGAGCGGAGGGCAGCGTTGAAGACAGTGTCATGAGAAAGGAGGAGAGCGCGAGAGAGAGGCAGAAGGGAGAGGTCAGAGAGAGTAGCACTGAGGGTAAATAGGGTCCAGTCCGCCTTAGCAAACTACCACCTAGGGAAAGGGAGGGAAGGGCGAAAAGAGAAAAAGGAAACAAGGATGGGGAAATGATCGCTCCCATGGAGGTCATCAAGAACCTGCCACGTGAAATCTAAGTAAAGAGAAGAAGAGCAGAGAGAAAGATCAAGACAAGAAAGGGTGCGAGTCCGAGAGTCCAAATGAGTGGGCTCACCAGAATTCAGAAGAGACTGGGAAGAAGAGATGAGAAACGGCTCAAGAAGGCGACCCCGGGTATTCGTCAGAACGTCACCCCAAAGAGAATGACGACAATTGAAGTCACTCAGCAGGAGCACAGGCTCCAGCAAGGAGTCAAGGAGGTGTTTCAAATCAGGAAGAGAAAGCGGGACACTCGGGGGGAGATAAATGGAACAAACTGTGTACCATTTCCCCACAAAGATACGAGCAGCAGAACAATGGAGAGGTGAAGGAAAAAGTAAAGGAACAAAGGGAACATCAGCACGAATCAAGAGAGCAGAAGAATTAGAAGCCCCAGCAACGGCTGGGGGTGGGGGTGGGGGGGGGGAGAGAAAGGAATAGCCACGAAAACGACCAGGACGAGCACCAAGCATCGGCTCCTAGAGACAGACAGGGGCGAAAACCACGAAATCAGAAGTTGGAGTTCGAGGAAATTGGCGTAATAACCTCGATCGTTCCATTGAAGAATGGACAACGACGAGAAGAGAAAGGACAAAAACAGAGGACAAGGAAGAAACAAAGGCGAAAGAGCAACAGAGCACGTTAAAGAATATCAGGGTCGGGATTAGGGTCAGCAAAGTCAGGGTTAGGGGGCATGGGTAAACTGAGCAAAGACGGAGGGAAGGAAACGGGAGAACAGATCAGAGGTGGGCGGGCGGGGTCCGGAGGAGGAGGAGGAAGAGGAGGAGACAACGGAGAGGAACAGTCAAGGACAGCAGCAGGAAGAGGGGGGGGGGGGTAGAAAGAGGGGAGCGAACCTCAGCAAGGGCAGCAACCGAGAGGGAAGCGGGGGCTAAAGAAACCTCCATAGCAGGAACAGGGGGCGCAACCACCGAAATGGGAGGGGAAGGAGCGAGAGAGGCAGAAGTAGGGGCCGAGGAAGAAAGCGAAACCTTCTTACCCGCCGGGGAGGAGGAAGGAGAGGAGCCAGGCTTACGCTTCTGACTTAAAGAGACAGGTGTCCCAGCAACCACGTACTGGACAACGGATTCTAGCGTCTCAACACGAGAAGCCGAACGAGAGCACACATGACGGCCGTTTGCAGAGCGATGGACATCAGCCCACACCGACAGGCGGCGGGGAGAGTCAAGAGACGGAGGGGAAGGATGGGAAGGAGGAACGGAGGGAGACGAGGAAGAAGACACAGGACACACGACAGACCGGGTGGAAAGAAGGGGAACCCCAGACAGAGGACCAGGAGGTGGATCCTTCGGGAGAGAACCCAAAGGAACAGAGGAGGGGGCAGTGGGCGTTTCAGGGTCCAAGGCCCGGAAACGGTTGTGAGTCTGAGGAAGGCGGGAAGGACGAGGAGAGGAAGAGCGCAACACGCGAGCATAAGAGATATTAGCATAAGGCGGGAGCCGGCGAACCTGGCGTCTCGCCTCAGGGAAAGATAAACGCTCCCGGTGCTTCAAGTTGAGGACGGCTGGCTCAAGCTTGTTATGGACACACGCACGGGAGAAGGTAGGTTGGGCCTCACCGCAGTTGAGGCAACGAGCCTGGGGAGAAGTGCACTCCGACTTAGAGTGACCTTCGCCACCACACACAGGACAGAGAGTGACAGTCGCAGAGCAGCGGAGGGCACCATGCCCAAACCTCCAGCATTTGTTACAAAGTCGAGGAGAAGGAATATACTCCTGGACAGAGCACCTAGCACCAGCAAGAATGACAGAGGATGGAAGGGTCCTACCATCAAAGGTAATCTTCACAACCCGGAGGGGTTGACGGCGACTACCACGAGGGGGACGAGTAAACATGTCCACCTGGAGAATAGAATGGCCCTGGGCAGCAAGGATATGTCGAATATCGTCGTGGCAGTCGCGCATGTCCCGAACACCGGTCGCAACATGGGGCGGGAGCAGAATAGTGCCAACACTGGCATTCAACTGAGCGTTCTTCGAGACCCGAACAGGGGTCTCGCCAAGGCAGGATAAGGCAGCCAAGCGGGAAGCAGCATCCTGAGATGGAGCAACAACGTCACGTGTACCGAGACAAGTGGGGTTGAAAGTAACGGAGGCATCCACGGAATCAACGAGATGTCGATGGAGGGAGAAATCATCAGGAGGCGCAGAATCAAGAGGAAGGAGATCAAAATATTTGGCCCACGAAGCGGGACCAAACAATGCTTGATAGGTACCAGAACTGGAAGGAATCGAGCGAGGGCGGCCGTGACGAGGACGGCGGTGAGAACCCCCAAAGAGAGGGGTTAAAAGGCGCAGTAGTTACAACTAGAGATGGAGCCGCGCCAGGGGACGAGGTAGTCACCACTTGGGGCTTGGGGCTCGACCCAATCACAGAGGAGGGAGGGGAGCCAAGGGAAGGAGTCAGATAGGCCAAAGGAGGAGCAAGGTCGGGGCCCAATGCAGCGGAGGCTACAGAGCCCGGTCTTCCAACACGGACCGACTCGGGGGCTTGGTCACCCACCCCACGAGCCTGAGAAGGTAAAGCAGAAACAGTCGAAACAGGGGTTATCATCACTACGAAAAGGAATATTCATTCACGAATGTGCCCCCACACCCACTATGGAGCCACAATTAGAGGCAGGACACCCAACAAGAAGCTATCGCCCATCATGCCAGGGCCTCCTAGGGGTGCGTCGTGAGTGTACGCCCCACAAACGCCACCTTAAGAACCGACAGTCCGTCAAGATCGGGTTCAGTGACGAAAGGGGGATTGGGGGATTGACAATAAAAGGTTCCCCTCGCTCTCTACGTCGGGTACTACTGTTCTACGGGTGCAAGAGTATGTCTCCTCAAGCACCCGGGCGTCAAAATAGAAGAAGTCCAAGGGAAGAACCAGAACAAGCAAAAGGTCGGCAGGAAACGGCAAGCAGATAGGAGAAGAGGGGGAGAAAAACGAAACAGAAGGAAAAGGAAAAGGTGCTCAGCATAATTGGAGAGGACGGCAGCAGGAGCACAAGGCTAGAAAAGGACAGAGGACTGTCCCAAGGAGCATCACACTCCGGCAGCCGCCCACTAAGCCCCCCTCATGGCAACAACGAGCTGAGCGGGGAGGGGGAGAAATAATAAACAAGCACAACATGTAAAGCAATAATATAACACCAGTGCAAACGTACAGCACAGAAACAAGACATGAATAAAAACACTCGCACCAAACCAACCGCCCCACAACAAACAAAGGGCGAGGCCAAAATAAACAAAAATAATAAACAAGCAGTCCATGCAAATCAGAAAATAAACATAGGTACATACACAACAACAAACTCGCATCGGCCTGAAGGACCGAGAATAAAACACAACATAAAGGACATCATGAAACAAAACAAGAAAATCGCACAGCACACAACAAGCTAAGAATAAAAACACATGCGAGCAATGCAGAAGGATAACTTTACATGTTAAAGTAAAATCAGCTTACATATTTGCCTGGGAACATGACCTGGGGGTACTGCACATTAAACACCTCCTAAATCAGCCACCTCCCCCAAGAGGCCCCCAGGCGCCCCCCCCGGGGGGGGGGGCGCCTGGGGGGCGCTTCAAATGGGGGGGCGGTTCAAATGGCGCCCCCCCAGGGGGCGCCATTTGAACCAGAACCCTGGCAACAAACACCCGCAGACAGGGAACCCATATGGTGACCCTCCAGACGCGAGGACGTGCCACCCTATCCCACACACCTGGAACCCGCTCATCAGAAAAATCCTCCGGCCGGGCAAGCAGCAGGAACTCGGCAACCCGGGCCTCCAGGCTTAACACCGCAGGTGGGGGCCCGACAGAGGACACCACCACAGGGGCACCAGCAGCCACGGGCACACAGCCAGACGACTGCAGGGAAACAGGGCGGCGCGGATCCTTATGGAAAGTCACCACCAGGCCACGCCCAGCACCTGCATCCTCACCATCCCTGGCAGCGGAAGCCACCACACCCCACTGCGGAGAGCCCCCGGGCAGGGAAGGAACAGGAGACACACCCGAGACACGGGCATCAGCACCAGCAGGCACATGAACCTCCACCACCACCAACCGCGGAGACAATGACTCAACCGGATCCACGCCGTCAACACTTTAAAACCCACAGTCACTGAAGTCCCCAACATCAGCCCAGGTCGTAGACGAACTCCTGGAACATTTGGGCTCCGGCCGGATATCGTCAGAGCCGGAAGCTGACCCAGAACCACGGGCACCACTAGCCGGACGAACCGACGCCCGACGCAGAACGGCAGCAGCCTCTACCACAGGGGGAACCGGACCACACGCAGCAGGAGGCTCCGCAGCCACCCCAGCTCCCAACACATTAGGGACCCGAGGGGAGGATGCAGGGCCAGGCTCCACAGCCGAAGCCGAGGAAGCAGACGGCGATGCCTCACAGGGAGTACCAGGAAGGTCCACGGGAGCGGCAGGGCCAGAGACACGGTCAGGAGGAACATCCGACGACACCGCAACACCCGGAGGAGGGTCTGCGACTACTGGGGGAAAGTCGGGCGACGCCGGGGGAGCCTCAGCAGCGAACGGGACGCTCACCTCCTCACCCTTGGAGTCCTCCTCCAGAGGGAGCGGCGAGAAATCGTCATCATGGAACAAATTTACTGGAGCGACCGGATCAGCAGTACACCCGGCAGCCTGATGCCCCAACAAGCCACACCTGAAACAAGTACGGGGTTAACGTGCATAAAACACCCGCACGTCATACCCTAACAGCCAGACAGATGACGGAATGTCCGATCTCAGTCGCATCTCGAGGGTCCGAATGTTGGTCTTCACACCTGAATACGTGCCAGTTGATAGCGAGTTTATCCGCACACTGACGACGGAGCCGTACCTCTGGAAGAAGCGCCGGAGGAGAGTCTCTGGAAACTCCATGGGGGAGCCATGGACACTAACATAAGTCACAGCTCCACTACAGTCCGAAATGGTCACAGACCCGGCGCTGTCCTGCAGCTGCAAAGTACGCCCCTCGTACTTCCGGAGAAAAGCACGGTATACTGCCTCACCCACAAACTTGATGACATGGCGAGCAGTGACCAGCTCGACACCATATACATCCTGGACCGGGACTCGGAGCATGTCATTCAAGACCAAGTCCACCATTGGATAACCATCACGGCCAGTAAACTCCAATCCTATGGAGTTTATCCTCACGAAAGCTGGAATAGGGCTGCCCATCGTAAACACTACCACCAGGAACAGCAGGGAAGGTAGAGACACCCACACCCCTGCCGGCGAAAACGGCAACCTCCCCAAAACTGCCGAAGCGGGCAAACAACACGTCTACACTGCTCGGCAGCCCTCTGGCGACTCCCTATAGTTGAGAGTTATGCGAGAGTGGACTGACTTCTGATGTTGTTGCATGGTTAGTGACGAGGAGTGTGGAAAGTGTGAAGTGTGTTGTTGGGTGACTTGACATTTTTTTATTTTTATTTTTACATGCAAAGCATGCAATTTAAATACAATAAAAACAACACAGAATGCAGAACAGAATAAAAGAAAATAGACCACCGGCCAGAAGGGCTGACAGCATAGCACAACAAAACACAAACACGATAAATGCATAGAAAAATACATCATATATCAAGGCACAAAACATAATACAATGGCAAACTAGCAATCACAGTAACATCACAAAACCAAACGTGCATAAAACAAAACGTACATCAAGAGACATAACAGGAAACATAACAGGACAATCACATTTCATTCCAAACAAAACATAAAAAACAAACACGTACAACAGGTAAAGCAATATGAAAACACCAGGTCAAACGTACAGCACAGAAACAATACAAAAATAAAAACACTCACACCAAACCGTCTGCCCCGTAACAAACAAAGGGCGAGGCCAAAAGAAACAATAATAATAAACAAGCAAACCACGCAAACAAGAAAACAAATCAGGTACAAACACAACAACATACATGCACTGGCCTGAAGGACCGAGAAGAAAACACAACATAAAGTACATCAAGAAACATGCTGGAACTTTTTTTTTTTTTTTACTTTTATGTTTACATGCAAAGCATGCAACTGAAATACAATAAAAACACATAAAACATAACAGAACAAAATAAAACAAGAGACCACCGGCCAGAAGGGCTGACAGCAGAGTACAACAAAACACAAACATGATAAACTCATAGAAAAATACAGGACACATTAAGACACAAAACATTATACAGTGGCAAACAAGCAAGCACAGTAACAACTCAAAACAAAAAACACTGCATAAAACAAAATATACCCGTACTATCCGCCCCGCAACCAAAGGTCGAGGCCAAAATTAACAATAATAAGAATCAAACAAACCAAACACAACAACATACACGCACTGGCCTGAAGGACCGAGAATAAAACACAAAACTGTCGTACAGCACACAACAAGCCATGAATAACAACAAAAACAACAACTACGTAAGTGTACATGCAGGCCTGTGAACCTGTCCGGTGGGAACCGCATATTGAACGCCTCCCAAAGCAGCCACGTTGTCCAGGAGGCTCGACCCAACACCGGGGGCGCCATGCGGACCAGAACCCCGGCAACAAACACCCGCAGACATGGAACCCAAACGGTGTCCCTCTGGACGCGAGTAACCGCCACCCTATCCCATAAACTCGGAACCCGTCCATCAGAAAAATCATCCGGCCGGGCAAGAAGCAGGAACTCGGCAACCCAGGCCTCCAGGTCCACAAAGCACAACACCGTAGGAGGGGGCCCAACAGAGGGCATCACCACAGGGGCATCAGCGGCCACGGGCACACCACCAGACGACTGCAGGGAATCATGGCGGGGCGGATCCTTACGTAAAGTCACCACCAGGCCAAGCCCAGCACCAGCATCCGCACCATCCCTGGCAGCAGAAGCCACCACACCCCATAGCGGAGAGCCCCCGGACGGGGCAGAAACAGGAGACACACCCCGAGACACGGGCATCAGCACCAGCAGGAACATGAACCTCCCCCACCACCACCCGCGGAGACAACGATTCAGCCGGATCCACGCCGTCAACACTAGAAAACCCACAGTCACCGAAGTCCCCAACATCAGCCCAGGCCATAGACGAACGCATGGAACGTTTGGGCTCCGGCCGGATATCGTCAGAGCCGGGAGCGGACCCAGAAACATGGACACCAACAGCCGGACAAACCGACGCCCGACGCAGAACGGCAGCAGCCTCTACCGCAGGGGGAACCGGACCACACACAGCAGGAGGCACCGCAGCCACCCCATCACCCAGCACAGACGGCGAGGGTGCAGGGACCAGGACAGACGCAGCAGAGGAAGAACCGGAAGATGAGGGGCCTGAGCAGCTGTCAGACGGAAGAGGCTCAGGAACGGCAGACGGAAGAGGCTCAGGGACACCAGCCGGAACAGGCGGAGCACCAGGTGAGGACACAACCACCGGAAGAGAGGTGACAACAACAGGGGGCGCAACAGGCGGAGCAACAGCTGAAACAGAGGGCACCTCCTCAGCCGAAGAGACGTCCACATCCACCAAATCATCCCCCACAGGAAGCGGCGGAAAATCCTCCTCACTGAAGAGATTCACTGGTGCAACAGCAGGCGCAGAACAGGCAGCAGCCTGATAGCCCAAAACACCACAACGATAACACGTCCGTGGCTGGCGGGCGTAAAACACCCGAACGTTGTACCCTATAAGGCGCACAGAGGACGGAATATCCGCCCGGAGTCTCATGCCCAGGGTGCGAATGTTAGACCTCACACCCTTAAGAGGACTAGAAGACACCACGTTCACCCTCACACTAACTACCGCGCCAAACCGGCCGAAATACCGCCGTAGCAGAGCCTCTGGAAACTCCAAGGGAGCCCCATGCACACTGATGTAAGTGCAACACTTCTATCAGAGAGGGTTACAGTGCCCGCACCATCCGGCAGGGGTAGTGTCCGCCCCTCGTATCGCCGGAGAAAATCGCGATACGCCATCTCCTCTGTGAACTTCACAATCGCCCTATGGGCCGTTACCAACTCGACCCCATAAATCTCAAACACAGGGACAGAGAGCATATCACAAGCCAGCGCAATCTCCGGGTAACCAGCCAGCACAGAGAACTCTAGTCCCACAGGCTGAGCCCGGACGACAGGGGGTAGAGGGACCCGCATCGTAACGCCACGTCAGCACAGGCGGGCAGAGACACACACGCCCCCAACCGGCCGAAACTGGCAAACAACACCAACAGCTGGAGCGCCGAAGCAACAGGTCTGTCCCCTACCGAAGCTAGGACCAGACAATCCAGGAAAGTGTGAAGTGTGTTGTTGGGTGACTAGACATGGTTGGTTAAGGACTGGGCTGTGATCTTTCAGTTCACTAATGAAACTGCCATACTGTATTGCATGTTGGTACAGAACACTATTGTATTGTGTGTTGGTACAGTGCACTACTGTATTGTGTGTTTGTACACTGCACTACTGAAACTGCCATACTGTATTTTATTTTGGTACAATGTACTACTCTATTGAATTTTGGTACTGTGCACAACGGTATTGTATGTTGGTACAGTGCACAACTGTATTGTATGTTGGTGTAGTGCACTACTGTATTGTGTGTCAGAAAAGTGCATTACTGTATTGTGTGTCAGTAAAGTGCACTACTGTATTGTGTGTTGGTATAGTACACTACTGTATTGTAAGTTCATGCCATGCACTACTGTATTGTGTGTCAGTAAAGTGCACTACTGTATTGTGTGTTGGTATAGTACACTACTGTATTGTAAGTTCATACCATGCACTACTGTATTGTAAGTTCATACCATGCACTACTGTATTGTATTGTTGGTACTATGCCCTACCGTTTTATATGTTGGTACAGTGCACTACTATTTTTTTTTATTTTTATAAAAGAAATATACAAAGTATAGCACAATATACATGAACAGAAGAACAAGAACATTACAACAAAACATAAGCAGAAACACAAGCAGAAACACAGGCATAAAAGAGAACAATGCAGTGCAAGACCCTAGAAACTCCAGGAACATTAGTCCGAATACAAAATGAAACATAATAAAACATAATAATGGACATACAACAAACGGACGCATTACGGACATGGAAAGACACAACAAACATACACAGAATAAACCAGACGCTCATACATATACAAAATTTTAGTTTTATAAAAGAAATACACAATATACAAACCAGACAATAGAAAACAAACATACATACAAGGCAAACATAACAAAGTACGGAAACACGGATGCAAACTAAACATACAACAAAAACCAAGAAATAAAACACATAAAATATGGCACAATGAGAAAACCCCGAAACGGGCACTGGAGGGTACACACACACACACAAACAAAAAACAGTACTGTACAAATAAATAACATGACATAAATAACATAAAACAGTCACATCCACAAAAAACGGAAGTACAGAAATACAGACAGTAAACACAAAACAAGCCCATCCCAACAACCTAAACTCAGGTGCAGATTAGTACATAACAACAGGCCTCATAAACCACCGACACAGAGGCATAAGTACAGAGCTACAGGAAACAACAAAATATAAAAACAAAAAACATGTAAAGACATAAACAGGGAAATACAGAGATAACATAAACACAACAATGCCGCACACCTAATAAAGCAATGTCACAAGGACAAGATAATAAACACACGCACACAAGCGACATACACAACCACATCGTCCGCCACCCCAACACAATGCACAGGGCGAACGCAACGACACGAAAGAAATAACACCAAACTCCCACAACCGCACACAACCACAACACAAACACACACACCAAATGCAAAGCACAAAACATACAAGAAAACAAGCCACGCAGGGGCAAGAACAACACCCACACCACCCACACGCACAGACAAGGACACCCACCTGTGCACGCAGGCACCGGGGAAACATCACGCACAACATAGACAGAAACCAAACACCAATAAACCAATCACTCATACTTCTCCAGGTACTCCCGAGCAGGAAACCATAAACAATAAGCCTCCCAAACAAGTTGGTCACTTTCAGGAATCGGACACCCAGGAGCTGCAATAGGACGAGGCATCGAATTTGGCACTCCCGAGACAAAACACTGCACCCGTGGAACCCAGATGGTAGAAGGGCACCAGGGAACAGGACGCACCAAGTCAGTACACTTAAAAGTCGCAGTTGCCTTAGATCCGTCGAGCACCTCGCCGGTCAAGAGGACAAAAGGGATGGGTTTCCCCCGAGGACGCTGGACACACGGGCGCACACTGGTAAGCACATCTGACTGCACGGCAGGCCGCACACCGGCCCGCCCACTAGGACGTGCACACCGTTCGGTGTCAGGAACCGCACCGAGACCCGCGGAGGGTGGCTCCGCAGGGGCCCCAGAGCCCCTACCAACCGGAACAAGAGCAGAGGCCCCCCACTTCACAACCTTCGTCAACACCACCACAAGGTCGCTCTTACCAGGGGCAACAGCCCACTGAGGGGAGCCACCAGCAGGAGGCACAGCATCCAACTCAGAAGGCAACACAGCGTCGGCCACATCATCATCCTCCATTGCTTCACGCTCCCCTGCCCACGACCGGTGAGGAGACGCACCCCGAGCCGAGTGACGGCCCTTAAAAAGAGGCTGCTGATCGTCGGAGCTGTCACCCCCAACAAGCGGTGTACCAGAAGAACCATCGACAGGCGGCCCCAAAATCGGGGCAGCACGTTCACGCAGAACAGCAGCCTCAACAACGCGGGGTAAAAAGCCACCACCAGGAACGGAGACCGAAGTCGGAGAAGGAAGAGACACAACAGGCAGAAGGGAAGACGTCAGCACACGTGAGGTATCCAGGGAGGGCGACGGAACATGCAGAATAGAAGAGGTACTCGTCAACGAGGAAACTCCCAGAGGCGACGAGGCAGAGGACGTGGGTGGAGACACACATACCACCGCACCGTCAGCCCCGGGAAGCACATTGCCTCCAGCAGGAGACGCAGGCACAACCCCTACAGCATCCCCCAAGGCCATCGGATGTGGATGCACCTCCACAGTCACCGAACGATGAAGGTCCAAAACAGGCGCCCCAGGTCCCCCGAGTTCACCGGCGGGGCAAACACATCCGGTCCAGACGTAGCGACATCCGGAACCGCCGCGGGATCCACACCAGGCACCTGCACAGATCGAGAATCCGCCGGGGAGTCCACACGCACAGATAAGCGAGGAAAATCATCCTCTAGGAAAACTGAAGGGGCTTCTGTATGAGGAGCGTCACAACCGGCCACGACGTGGAGCACCACACCGGAAACACGTTCGGGTCTGCCCCTGATAGAAAGTCCTCAGAGACAGCCCACGATACGAGACCCTGGACGGTATAGGGCTCGTGAGCCGCATGACAAGCGTGCGTGAACCCAGCCGGACCCCCTTCAGTCGGCCCGCACTCAAAGTGTTGAACCGGTGCTTCACCACCGACCCAAACCGCGTAAACAAGGCCATGAGGGCCGCCTCGGGGAAGGTCACCGGCACGCCGTGAATACTCACAAACGTCAAGGGCCCCCAGGGATCCGAGACCTCTACAGACACAGCCGAGGCCGGAAGAGGAAGCGTGCGGCCATTCCAGCGGGCCACAAACTCCGGGTATACATGTGACGTGGCGAATGACACTGCAACACGGGCGGGCGACAACTTATCTAAGCCCAGGAGCTCGGGGACGTCAAAACGGAGGACGTCGAGGAGGGCAACTTCGACAACGGGCCAGTCCACATCAGCAGAAAAATCCAGCCGCACTGGGTCTATTCTTCGAATACGGCTAGTACTTGCCCCGTCCATATTGGCAGGTGGGGCCTGGACCAGCGGGAGCTCCACCCCCCCCCCCCCCCACAGCAACCGCCACTCAGCAACGGCAGACGACCACTGACAGCCAGGGGCCAGATTCACGAAAGAACTTACGTAAGCACTTACGGACCTGTACATTTTTTCTCAATCTTTGGCGGCTTTGTTTCCAATTATTAAACAGCTAATGAGCTCCGAAGCACTAGAAAGCTGTTTATAACAATAACAACAGTTGAATGGGAAGTTTTCATGCTTGTAAACTGTTTAATAAATGTAACCAAAGCCGTCAAAGATTGAGGAAAGATGTACACGTTCGTAAGTGCTTGCGTAAGTTCTTTCGTGAATCTGGCCCTTGCAGAGCTCGACGTCTGCACCCTCTGGTGGCGCAGCCAGCACTCCTCATGCACTACTATATTGTATGTTGGCACAGTGCACTACTGTATTGAAGGTTGGTGCAGTGTAATACTGTATTGTATGTTGGTTCAGTGCACTACTATAATGTATGCGTGTATAGTGCATTACTGTACTGTATGTTGGTACAGTGCACTACTGTATTGAATGTTGGTACAGTGCACTACTGTATTGAATATTGATGCAGTGTACTACTGTATTGTGTTGGTACAGTGCACTACTGTATTGAATGTTGGTACAGTGCACTACTATATTGAATATTGATGCAGGGTACTACTGTATTGTGTGTTGGTACAGTGCACTACTGTATTGAATGTTGGTACAGTGCACTACTGTATTGAATATTGATGCAGTGTACTACTGTATTGTGTGTTGGTACAGTGCACTACAGTATTGAATGTTGGTACAGTGCACTACTGTATTGTATATATATGCAATACTGTAATATATGTTGGTACAGTGCACTACTAAATTGCATGTTGTTACAGTGCACTACTAAATTGCATGTTGTTACAGTGCCCTTCTGTATTTGCATGTTGGTATAGTTTACTACTGTATTGTATACAGGTACAGTGCACGACTGTATTGTATGTTGGTTCAGTGCACTATTGCATTGTATGTTGGTACAGTGCACTACTGTATTGTATGTTGGTACAGTGCCCCTCTGTACTGTATGTTGGTATAGTGCCCTTCTGTATTGTATGTTGGTACAGTGCATTGGTGTATTGTATGTTGTTACAGTGCATTTCTGTACTGAATGTTGGTACAGTGCACTACTGTATTGTATGTTGGTACAGTGCCCCTCTGTACTGTATATTGGTACAGTGCCCTTCTGTATTGTATGTTGGTACAGTGCATTGCTGTATTGTATGTTGTTACAGTGCATTTCTGTATTGTATGTTGGTACAGTGCCCTTCTGTACTGTATGTTGGTACAGTGCCCTTCTGTATTGTATGTTGGTACAGTGCCCTTCTGTATTGTATGTTAGTACAGTGCAATACTGTATTGTATATTGATACAGTGCACAACTGTATGGTATGTTGATACAGTGCCCTTCTGTATTATATGTTGGTACAGTGCACTATTGTTTTGTATGTTGGTACAGTGCACTACTGTATTATATGTTGGAACAGTGCACTACTGTATTATATGTTGGGACAGTGCACTACTGTTTTATATGTTGGTACAGTGCACTACTGTATTGTATGTTGGTACAGTCCACTACTGTATTGTATGATGGTACAGTGCATTACTGTATTGTATGTTGGTACAGAGTACTACTGTATTGTATGTAGGTACAGTGCACTACTGTATTGTATGTTGGTACAGTGCACTACTGTATTGCATGTTCGTACAGTGCACTACTGTATTACATGTTCGTACAGTGCACTACTGTAATGTATGATGGTACAGTGCCCTACGATATTGTATGTTGGTACAGTGCCCTTCTGTATTGTATGTTGGTACAGTGCCCTTCTGTACTTGCATGTTGGTATAGTTTACTACTGTATTGTATACAGGTACAGTGTACGACTGTATTGTATGTTGGTTCAGTGTACTACTGCATTGTATGTTGGTACATTGTACGACTGTGTTGTATGTTGGTACATTGCACTATTGTACTGTATGTTGGTACAGTGCACTACTGTACTGTATGTAGGTACAGTGCATGACTGTATTGTATGTTAGTACAGTGCACTACTGTATTGTATATTGGTACAGTGCACAACTGTATTATATGTTGGTACATTGCACTACTGTATTATATGTTGGTACAGTGCACTACTGTATTGTATGCTGGTACAGTGCATTACTGTATTGTATGTTGGTATTGTGCACTACTGTATTGTCTGTAGGTACAGTGCCCTACTGTATTGTATGTTGGTACAGTGCACTACAGTATTGCATGTTCGTACAGTGCACTACTGTAATGTATGATGGTACAGTGCCCTACTATATTGTATGTTGGTACAGTGCACTACTGTATTGTACATATATGCAATACTGTAATGTATGTTGGTACAGTGTCCTTCTGTATTGCGTGTTGGTACAGTGCACAACTGTAGTGTTTGTTGGTATAGTGCACTACTGTATTGTATGTTCGTACAATGCACAACTGTATTGTTTGTTATTACAGTGCACTACTGTATTGTATTTTAGTACTGTGCTCTACTGTATTGTATTTTGGAACAGTGCGCTACTGCATTATATGTTAGTGCAGAAAAATCCCTAAAGGTAGCTTATGCTGCTATGTTGGAAGAATATTTCTGGGAGTTGATGTAATGCTCGGCCTAACAAACTGAACATTTGAGTGCGTCTAAAGTGCATGTTTGTTTGTAATAAGCTTATGAACAATTGCCAAATTTGATATCTTATGTGCATCCTTTAGGGGTGTAGTTAAATTCTTTGCATCTGAAAAACTGTGTTGGACTGAGTTGGTATGTGTATTTGTAGTTGTGTGGAGAGAACCATTGTATCTTTCCTCCTCACCATACAATCTGTTGTGTTCCACTCACCTTACCATATGTTGTGTTCCAATCTCCATACAGTATGTTGTGTTATACTCTCCATACAATATGTTGTGTTCCACTCTCCTTACAATGTGTTGTGTTCCACTCTCCATACAGTATGTTGTGTTATACTCTCCATACAATATGTTGTGTTCCACACTCCATACAGCATGTTGTGTTATACTCTCCATACAATATGTTGTGTTCCACTCTCCATACAGTATGTTGTGTTCCACTCACCATACAATATACTGTGTTCCACTCTCCATACAATATGTTGTGTTCCACTCTCCTTACAATGTGTTGTGTTCCACTCTCCATACAATATGTCATGTTCCACTCACAATAGAGTATGTTGTGTTCCACTCTGCATATGATGTGTTCCACTCATCATAACTTATGTTGTGTTCACTCACCATTTAGTATGTTGTATTTCACTCACCATACAGTATGTTGTGTTCCACTCATTATACCGTACGATGAGTTCCACTCACAATACCGTATGATGTGTTACACTCACAATACAATGTGTTGTGTTCCACTCTCCATGCTATGGTGTGTTTCACTCATTATACCGTAGGTTGTGTTCCACTCAGTATGCAGTTTGTTGGGTTCCACTCACTTACAGTACATTGTGTTCCACTCACATACAGTACATTGTGTTCCACTCACAGTACAGTGTGTTCAACTTTCTGTGCAGTATGTTGTGTTCTATTCACCTTACAGTATGTTGTGTTCCATTCACCATACAGTATGTTGTGTTCCACTCACCATACAGTATGTAGGGTCCCACTCACCATGCCTTATGTTGTTTTTCACTCACCATACAGTATGTTCCACTTACTATATAGTATGTTGTGCTCCACTCACCATACCGTACGTTGAGTTCCACCCGCAATGCATCATATGTTGTGTTCCACTCACTATGCCGTATGGTGTATTCCACTCACTATACTGTATGTTTTGTTCCATTCACTATACAGTATGACGTGTTCCACTCACCATACCGTAGGTTGTGTTCCTCTCATCATACCGAATGTTGTATTCCACTTACTGTACTGTATGTTGTGTTTCATTCACCATACAGTATGGTGTGTGTTGCACTCACTATACCGTCTGTTGTGTTCCACTCACCCTACCGTACGATGTGTTCCACTCACCATAATGTATGATGTGTTCCACTCGCAATGCATAATATGTTGTGTTCCACTCACTTTACAGTATGTCGTGGTCCACTCACAATAAAGAATATTGTGTTCCAATCACCATTCAGAATGGTGTGCTCCAATCAAAATACGCTATGTTGTGTTCCACTCTCCATACTTTATGTTGTGTTCCACTCACTTTGCAGTATGTAGTGTTCCACTCACTATGCAGTATGTAGTGTTCCATTCAATATGAATTATGTTGTGTTCCACTCACCATATAGTATGTTGTGTTCCACTCACCATATAGTATGTTGTGTTCCACTCACCATACCGTATGTTGTGTTCCACTCACCATACCGTATGTTGTGTTCAACTCACAATCAAGAATATTGTGTTCCAATCATCATTCAGAATGTTGTGTTCCACTCACTTTACCGTATGATCTGTTCCACTCTCCATACAATATGTTGTGTTTCACTTTCCATGCCGTATGATGTGTTCCACTCACCATAAAATATGCTGTGTTTAACTCACCATACCGTATGACTTGTTCCACTAAACATACAGCATGTTGTGTTTCACACACAATACCTTATGATGTGCTCCACTCACCATACAGTATGATGTGTTCCACTCACCATACCGTATGATGTGTTCCACTCACCATACGGTATGTTGTGTTTCACTCACTATATTGTATGTTTTGTTCCACTCAATATAAAGTATGATGTGTTCCACTCACCATACAGTATGTTGTATTTCACTCACCATACAATATGTTGTGTTCCACTTACCATTCAGTATGTTGTGTTCCATTCACCATACCGTAGGTTGTGTTAAACTCACCATACCGTATGTTGTGTTCCACTCACAATATCGTATGTTGTGCTCTCTCACCATACCATATGTTGTGTTCCACTCATCACACTGTATGTTGTGTTCGATTCACCATACAGTATGATGTGTTCCACTCATCATACCGTCTGTTGTGTTCCAGTCACCATACCGTATGTTACGTTCCACTCACCACACCGTAGAATGTGTTCCACTCACCATATCGGATGTTGTGTTCCACTCACAATTCACTATGTTGTATTCCACTCACAATACACTATATTGTGTTCCACTCACCATATCGTAGGTTGTGTTCCACTCACTATGCAATATTTTGTGTTCCACTCACTATATCAGTATCTGCCTGCTCTGTCATTTGCCGTGCTAATTATCATCATATCATTATCAATGATAGCCGAGTATCGGACGAAGTTACTTCAATTAACGTCGTCTGAAGAAGCAGGTATGAAGGAGGTAGCTTCTGGACCCTCAGGGTCCAGAAGCCTGGACCATGGTGGGGGATGGACCTCCACCGTGACCAGTGACCTTGTCACCCCACCACCCAGTGATGAGTTTGTGGAGATGGTAAGTAAGAGCCAGAGAAGGAAACAAGGGAAACAGAAGCCTAGTGAACAACAGGGTGGACAACCTCCAATAGCACCAAGGAGCGAGTACACACGTCTGACCTTCCCTAAAGGCATGAGTGTGGCTGACAGGATTGTGTGGAGTAAGAAACTGAGCGAGGTGTACCCACCTGGCTCTGCAGGCGTGCTACGTCCACATGTCAACTCCCCATATGTGTATGTTTCAAGAGAGAAGCAGCATGTTGTGGAGGCTCTTCTACAAGGAAAAATAGGTGATGTTAAGCTCTCCCTTCTAGATAATCCAAAACGGAACAAGAAGATGGATGAATACCTAGTCTACAGGTACAGTCACGGGTATCCACTAGCGTGGGCCTATGAATTAGATGAGGTACACAAAGCACGAAGATTAACCAAAAATGGTAAGCCTACTGATCAAATAGTCATAGTCTGGAAGAAGACTGAACCACCACCTGACCAGTATTGGTTTGGTGGGTTGTATGCGCGTCCCAGCACGTTCAGGGTCTGGCACCCAGACCCTGTGGAGTGTTACGAGTGCTGTGGCAGTGGCCATATAGCTAAGCACTGCTGGTGCCCCACACCCAAGTATGCTCTCTGTTCAGGACCTCACCCACTGAAGGACTGTCCGCATAAGAAGACCAGAGGCCAAAGAAAGCTGGAACAGGAGCAACATAACACTATACAGAAGCAGGGCAACAACATGAAACTGTGGTTCCGTCTAAACCGCCGCTGAAGTGTTTCAGATGTGGTAAGGAAGGAGTAACCATCTGGCACTCAGACTGCACCAAACGGCCAGCCTCCCTTGGCACAAGGAGGCAAGTGCCCGCGACTCAACACGTACCTACTGATGCCAGCTCTAGTACTGTTGACCCACCCCCTCATAGCGGTGACAGTACCAGCAACGCCCCTGACGACACACAACAGCATGAGACAACAGTTATACGACACTTGGCAGCCTTGCAAGCACAAGTAACAGAACTGGCCGAAATTATAGAGACGCTACATCGGGCTCCTTTACAAGAGATACAACAGCCTCCACACTGCTGTGGCACAGCCGTGGCCCGCGCTGGTAAAGGTACCTGGGGTGGTGGCGGCGGCGACAGCAGCGGCGGCGGCAACGGCGGCGGCAACAACGGGGGCAGCAGTGGCAGCAGAGATGAGAGCGACAACGGAGGCGATGGCGGCGACGTCATCAGTCAACTCAGGGATGACAGCAGTGTTAGTGACACAGAAACATTAACTGGAAAAGGAAGTCGATCCGCATCAGCATATATTAAAATGATTAATGACCTTAACGAACGTGTTCGAGCCAAGTACGAGAATGAAAATGATAATATTCTGCGTGACAGTACTTATGCCATGCAACTTACAGAGAACATTCACTCACGGACCATCCCGAGTTCTTTAGTGATAAAGAAACTGATGACATCACCAAATGTTACTGACGACACCAAACGCCAGGTTGGTGCGGTTCTTAACGTCGTACAGTCACTAAGGAAGTCTAGGGGAAGGAAAACCCTGATTTTAAACCTCCGCTGCCTTGCGGCCATACCCTTGTTTTTGGGAAGGCTTCAGGAGTCAACCTCGAGGAAAAATCCGGAGTTGGAGCCCCTAAGGCAGTTCGTTGTTGACGTCGACCTCGTTCTGGCAGCTCCTGCGACGTTGCTGGAACCATGCGTATTGGCATTTGCCTCTCTATTGGATAATTTCAGCAACGTGGAGAGGGGGGACCTGCTGCATGGGTAACAGCTCCTCCATATCTACCTACCCAGGCTTTGCGCCCTGGAGAGGACACTCCAGCTTCGCCTCACAGCGTCGAACCAACACGGGAAGCGACAGTCTACCGGTTTTAAGTCTTCTGCTCGATTGGCGAAGAGTGTGACGCCAGGGGTTGCTTCCGACGGTGGGAGGGGTCATCGCGCCCCACTGGGCAGCTACCGCCCGCCTCAAGCTGGGCAAACCCCAGCCAATAAGGTGTTGCCTCGCCACGGTCCGTTAACCTCACTGGGTGCGTGGGGTTTAGGGTGAAAACTGACAAGCGGCCCGACAACTTTGCACCAAGCAATACCAAACCAAAGAAGAAAATATCAACTGCCCTAAAGCTGGGCACATGGAACGTCAGGACACTGACACCAGGTTTCTCTGACGACCTGCAAGAAATCAATGACGCCCGAAAAACAGCAATCATCGATAGGGAGCTGAGCAAGCTGCAGATGGATATTGTTGCTCTCCAAGAGACCAGGCTCCCAGGATCAGGATCTGTGAGAGAGAGGACCTTCTCTTTCTTCTGGCAAGGAAAACCTCCAGATGAGACCAGAGAACATGGTGTGGGATTTGCCGTCAGGAATGCACTGTTGGGACACATTATGCCACCGATGGGGGAAACCGAACGAATTCTGTCTCTGCAACTGTACTCCCAAACAGGACCAGTCAATGTAATTAGTGCATATGCACCAACCCTGACTTCTCCAGCAGAGGCAAAGGAAAAATTCTACGATGACCTCAACAGAGTCATAGCGAGAATCCCTGTAAAGGAGCCACTGTTCATCCTCGGCGACTTCAACGCCAGAGTGGGTGCCGAGCACAACATTTGGCCCACTTGCCTGGGTCAATTCGGCATAGGAAGGATGAATGAGAACGGGCAACGTCTGCTAGAACTCTGCTGCCTTCATGGTCTGTGTGTCACCAACACGTTCTTCGGCACAAAGCCTCAACACCGAGTATCTTGGAGACACCCCAGATCCAAGCACTGGCACCAGCTTGACCTGATTCTTACCAGGCGTGCAAGTCTACCCAGCGTCAAGATTACGCGTAGCTACCAGAGTGCTGTCTGTGACACCGACCACTCCCTGGTATGTAGCAGGGTCAAGATGCAACCAAAGAAGATTCATCACTCGAAAAAGGCGGGCAGACCTCGCATCGACACCACCAAGACCCGCAACCAGGACAAGGTGGAAGATTTTGCACACGTGCTCGAGGAAGCTCTTCCTGGCCCAGCTGGGGTCACTGCCTGTAAAAGATGGGAGCACTTCAGAGACGCTGTGTTCAACGCTGCCATTTCCACCTTTGGCAAGAAGACCAGCAGGTCGGCAGACTGGTTCGAGGCTCACTCGGAAGAGATGACACCTGTAATCGAAGAGAAGAGAAACGCCTTGGCAGCCTACAAAGCCTGCCCAAGTCGGCGCAACTTACAGATCCTTCGGGCCGTCCGCTGCAAAGTGCAGCAGAGCGCCAGGCGATGTGCCAACAACTATTGGCTCCAGCTCTGCTCCCAGATACAGACTGCAGCGGATACAGGCAATGTAAGGGGAATGTATGACGGCATCAAGCAGGCCCTTGGCCCAATCCAGAGGAAGACCGCTCCTCTGAAATCTGCCACTGGCGAGGTGATTCAGGACCAGACACTGCAGCTGAAGCGCTGGGTCGAGCACTACTCTGAGCTATACGCCAGGGACAATGTGGTCACCGAAGATGCCCTGAGCGCCATTGAGTGTCTGCCTGTGTTAATGGAGCTCGACAGTGAACCGACCCTGGAAGAACTCAGCGATGCCCTAGACTCCCTTGCTTCTGGTAAAGCTCCTGGCAAAGATGGCATTCCTGCTGAGACCTTGAAGTGCTGCAGAGGTAGCCTGCTCATGGAGCTGCACGAAATTCTCTGCCTCTGCTGGGAAGAAGGAGAGGTGCCACAGGACATGAGGGATGCCAACATCGTCACACTGTATAAGAATAAAGGTGACAGGGGCGACTGCAACAACTACCGTGGAATCTCCCTCCTTAGTATTGTCGGAAAGCTGTTTGCTCGAGTCGCATTGAAGAGGCTCCAAGTACTTGCAGAGAGAGTTTATCCAGAATCACAATGTGGATTCAGAGCTGGCAGGTCCACCATCGACATGGTCTTTTCCCTCAGACAACTGCAGGAGAAATGCAGGGAACAGAAGCAGCCACTCTTTGTAGCCTTCATAGACCTGACGAAGGCCTTCGACCTCGTCAGCAGGGATGGCCTGTTCAAGATCCTCCCCAAGATCGGATGCCCACCCAGGCTCCTCAGCATCATCAGATCTTTCCATGAGAACATGAGGGGCACCGTGGTCTTTGATGGCCTAACATCAGGCGCCTTTGACATCCGAAGTGGAGTAAAGCAGGGCTGCGTACTGGCTCCAACCCTATTCGGGATTTTCTTCACAGTTATGCTGCGGCACGCCTTCGGATCTGTCACGGAAGGCATTTACCTCCGGACCAGGTCGGATGGGAAGCTCTTTAACCTCGCCAGGCTGAGAGCCAAGACAAAGGTTCGGCTGAGGTGTCTGCGCGACTTCCTCTTTGCCGACGACGCAGCAGTCACTGCCCACTCAGCTGAAGACCTCCAACGGCTCATAACCCGCTTCAGCGAGGCCTCTCAGGCTTTCGGACTCACCATCAGTCTGAAGAAAACACAAGTCATGGGACAAGGAGTGGACTCCCCACCTGACATCGGCATCTCTGATTCCAAACTGGAAGTTGTTCACGACTTCGTGTACCTGGGCTCCACAATCTCGGACTCCCTCTCTCTTGATACGGAGCTAAACAAACGCATCGGTAAGGCATCTACTACCATGTCCAAACTGACAAAGAGAGTGTGGGCCAACAATAGGCTGACTGAGTATACTAAGATTCAGGTTTACAGATCCTGTGTCCTGAGCACTCTCCTTTATGGCAGTGAGTCTTGGACACTCCGCGCCCGTCAGGAAAGACGGCTGAATGCCTACCACATGCGCTGCCTTAGACACATCTTGGACATCACCTGGCAGGACAAGGTGACAAACAACAACGTCTTGGGGAGAGCAAGAATCACCAGCATGTACACAATGCTGAAACAGAGACGAATGCGCTGGCTCGGGCACGTTGTGCGAATGGGCGACGGCAGGATCCCCAAGGATCTCCTGTACGGAGAGCTGAGGCAGGGAAAGCGTCCAGTAGGCAAGCCCCAGCTACGGTACAAAGACGTATGCAAAAGGGACCTGAAAGCCATGGACGTCGATCTTGCTATATGGGAGACACTGGCTGCAGTCCCAGGGAGGAACAACACCAAGACGATGGCTTCTGCTGACACAAGGACCATTAGGTTTCTCAGTTGGAACATTCGTAGCATCAACAAAAGACTGAATGATCTAATTGCACATGTTACCAGTAAAAACATAGAAACAATTGCTATGCAGGAGCCCTACACGTCCAACATGATAAAAAAAAACACCAAAGATCAGAGGGTATGCATCTTATACTAACAGTAACGCCACAGGCCTACTAACATACATCAGAAGTGATTTACCACACACTCTTGTGAGCACGTCACACAATGTACACACACAGTACCATCAGTTTCATGTACAAACTGCAGCAGGCCACTTCTCATTCCTCAATGTATATTCCAGAAGCCAGAAACTCAATGTAACATTGCTCCCAGATCTAGACAATCATGGGACAATATATATGGGGGATTTTAATGCTAGACATATTACTTTGGGAGACATTACTAACAACGATAATGGATGCAAATTTATAAAATATGTTTATGACAACAGATTAACTGTGTATACTACGGATACCCAAACTCATTTATTGGGAGGCAGATTTGATTATGTAATGGGTGGTCGTGGTCGTCGCCGTCATCCTACCTTGTGCAAGATAGGATGGAATGTTCGTTGGTAAATAACTTGGTTAGTGATCAGTATGCAGTTTCTGCTTCCTATGAGGTACAGTGTGATGCACCTAATAGACATCAGAGACAGAAAATTAATATTCCATATGGCTTGCACGATCACTTTATTAATTGTATTTCAAAATGGTATCAAGTTTACACAATAACGAATGTACAAGCCTTCTCCAGAGATCTCGTTGATACGATTACTACCAACTACGACACATGGGTGTGTTGGGGAACAAGCCGTAAGTCTAGCAGTTTTTTTTTTTTTTGCATAGCATGCAAATTAAATACAATAAAAAAACAAGACAAGAACATAGAAAACATAGCAAAACAAAACAAGAAACCACCGGCCAGAAGGGCCGACAGCACAGTACAACATATTACAAACACGGTAAATGCACGAGAAATTTAGCATACGCCAAGACACAAAAAACAAAACAAGGCAAAGAAGCAAGCACAGTAACAGCACAAAACAAAACATATCAAACATCAGGAGTAACAATATAAAATATAACAAGAAAATCCCAATTTACAACAAAACAAAATAAAAATAACAAACAAGTACAACATATAATGCGAGCAGAGAACACCAGTGCAAATGTACATCACAGAAACAAGACATGAATAAATACACTCACACCACACCAACCGCCTCACAACAAACAAAGGAAGAGGCCCAAAATATACAATAATAACAAACTAGCACTCCATGCAATCAAGAAACGAAACATAGTAACATATACAACAAACAAACAAGCACCGGCCTGAAGGACCGGGATCAAAAACACAACATAAAGGATATCATGAAAATAGATGCAAGAAAAACTCACAGCACACAACAAGCCAAAAATAAAAACAAAAAAAACAATAAAAACAAATAAAAATAAATACAAAAACAAAAAACAAACACAATATAGCAATGCATAAGTAGAACACACATGGCAAAGTAACAATACAAAAGCAAATACAGGAATAAAAACGCCCTCACCAAAACACCTGCCTCGCAACAAATAAGGGATAGGCACGGGTACAAAAGACAATAGGGCAAACAAAAGGCCATAGGGGCACACAACTCTACAGTAACATTGAATCAGCTGACATATTTGCCCGGGAACAAGACCCGGGGGAACCGCACATTGAACACCTCCCAAATCAGCCAATTCCCCCAAGTGGTCTGACCCTCCACCGGGGGCGCCATGTGTTACGGCCCTCTCGGGTCGCAACTGGGTTCGTACTCTGATGTTATTAGAGGACGTGGTATCCGGCCCCAAGCCAGTAGTGGCTTTCAAGGGATGAGATCCGTGACGCAAGTAAAATAAAAGGGGAAGGGAAATAAAGTTAAGAACTTAAGATTATAATAGTTTCCATCACCAATAAATAATATAAGATTACACAGGGGGAGGGGTATTAACACTGCACAAGAGAATTATTTACACAATTGTCTTCTCCTGAAGACTCTGGATCCAAGCTCTCGGTGCCAAGTCCTCCGTGCTTTCGTGGTCTCTTGACGAATCCTTCGATCAAGCTGAGTCTACCCCAAACACAGGCCAGCCAAAACACGGTTCCACTGGGGGCACCGCCGTGGAGGCCGTCAACCACAAGTCCAGCAGGTCTGCTGGCAGGTTCCGGATCAGCAACGCTGGTCAGGCCACTCCACGAGCGATACTAGGGTAGCGCCCTAGTCAGGAGCCTCGTGTGATACCACAAATCACTCTCCTGTCCTCAATACCCCAGTGGATAATCGTCTCCAGCAGTCGGTCCCGGGTAAGACAATCCTTCTACTGCCACTCCACTGGCAGGGTAACACCACAGTGTTCTTCCGGGAGGCGACTCACAGCTGCTACAGCAAAGCACAAGGTATGGGGACGGCTGCCTTGGGTAGACTGACTCAACTTCCCTAACAGCAGTCCCAGGTCGACTCTGTAAGTAGACACGTCATCAATAACAGGGACACACTCAAGCACCTCACTTACAGGCTCAGACACAAACGCCCACCTATCCACTCCATAGATGGCGCAGTCGTCTGAGCACCACCTCACCAGAGGTCAGCAGCGGCGGTGTTGTGAGCTGTACAAGACTGGAAACTGGCCCTTGTGGCCAGTACACGTCGTCCTCACCAGGTGTCGTCGTCCATTTGGTGGGGGTTTCGGGAGCTGACCCACAGATGGCGCTGTCGTCACTGCTCCAGGCTCGGACGCTGGACTCGGGTCCGTAACACCTGTTATCCGGAACCCCGGCAACAAACACCTGCATACAGGGAACCCAGACGGTGTCACACCGGAAGCGAGTAACTGCCACTCTACGCCATACATCGGGAACCACGTCCTCCAGAGTCTCAAGTCGCAACCCCACAGGAAAGGGCTGGGCACTACCACAGGGGCACCAGCGGCCACAGGCACACCACCAGACGACCGCAGGGAACCAGGGCGGCGTGCATCCTTCCATAAAGTCACTACCAGGCTACGCCCAGCACAAGCATCCACACTATCCCTGGCAGCAGAAGCCACCACACCCCACTGCAGAGAGCCCCCTGGCAGGGAAGGAACAGAAGGCACACCCGAGACACGGGCATCAGCACCAGCAGGCACATGAACCTCTGCCACCACCACCCCCAGAGACAACAACGCATCCGGATCCACGCCGTCAACACCTGAAGACCCACAGTCACTGAAGTCCCCAACATCGGCCCAGGCAGTAGACGAATGCCTGGAAGGTTTGGGCTCCGGCCGGATATCGTCAGAGCCGGAAGCAGACCCAGAAACACGGGCACCACTAGCCGGACGAACCGATGCCCGACGCAGAACGGCAGCAGCCTCTTCCACAGGGGAAACCGGACCACACACAGCAGGAGGCACCGCAGCCACCCCAGCACCCAGCACAGGAGGGACCCGAGGTAAGGCTGCAGGGCCAGGTCCAGCAGACGAAGACGAGGAAGCAGATGACGACGCCCCACAGGGAGTACCAGGAAGACCCATGGGAGCAGCAGGGCCAGAGACAGGATCAGGAGTAACATCCGATGGCACCGCAACATCTGGAGGAGGGCCAGCGACAACCGAGGAACAACGGGCGACGATGGGGGATCCTCAGCAGCGAACAGGACGCTCACCTCCTCACCCCCGGAGTCCTCCTCCAGAGGGAGCGGCGGGAAATCCTCTTCATGGAACAAATTCACGAGAGCGACCGGATCAGCAGTACACCCGGCAGCCTGATGCCCCAACAAGCCACACTGGTAACAAGTTCGGGGTTGACGGGCATAAAACACCTGCACGTAGTACCCTAACAGCCAGACAGATGACGGAATGTCCGACCTCAGTCGCAACCCAAGGGTCTGAATGTTGATCTTCACACCCGAATACATTCCGTACGATAGCGAGTTCATCCGCACACTGACGACGGAGCCGTACCTCTGGAAGAAACGCCAGAGGAGAGTCTCAGGAAACTCCATGGGGGAGCCATGGACACTTACATATGTCACAGCACCATTACGGTCCGAAATGGTCACAGACCCGGTGCCGTCCTGCAGCTGTAAAGTACGCCCCTTATACCTCCGGAGAAAATCACGGTACACTGCCTCACCCACAAACTTGATGATGACATGGCGAGCAGTGACCAGCTCGACACCATATACGTCCTGGGCCTGGACCCTGAGCATGTCACTCAAACCCAAGTCCACACGCGGGTATCCTACACGGCCAGTAAACTCCAAACCTATGGAGTTTACCCTCACGACAGCTGGAATAGGGCTGGCCATCGCAAACACGCCACGTCCCCACAACAGGAACAGCAGGGAGGGTAGAGACACCCACACCCCCTGCCGTCGAAAATGGCAACTACCCCAAAAATGCCGGAGCGGGCAAATGACAGGTCTACACCGCACGGCAGCTCAGGTGAGACTCTCAGCCTAGCAGAAGTGGACAACACCTACCACCACCCAAGTGGGTCCTTGACCCAGTATTTGTTAAAGAACATGAATGAGTAAAGCAACTTGGAGATACATACAAACGAACCAAAGCACAAGGTGACTTGCATGCATTTCTAGTTGCAAATATAGAGATGAGAGACATGAGCAACGTTATATGTAATAAACATTGGGAAGAGTTCCTGCAAAGTATAAATGAGCAAACAACAGTTGTTGAAGTTTGGAGAAAGATACGAAAAATCTCTAGAAGCAACCCAACAAACTGCTGCACCACAGCCCACTAGAACAAGCAAACATTCTCCTTGATCAATGGGCACTAACATCAAGTTACGACTCACTCCCAATTAACAAACATACAGCACAAACTTAATGACACACGCCCCAACATACAACGAACCATCAATCTTGCCTGTACACCTCCCTCCCTGTTCAGCTCCTTGATGCCGTGAGGAGGGCTTAGTGGGCGGCTGCCAGATTGTGATGCTCATTAAGACAGTCTTCTGTCCCTTTGTAGCCTTGTGCTCCTGCTGCTGTTCTCTCTAATTGCGCTGAACAACTTTTCCTTTTCCTTCTGTTTCGTTTTTCTTCCCCCTCTTCTCCTATCTGCTTGTCGTTTCCTGCCGACCTTTTGCTTGTTTTGGTTATTCCTTTGGACTTCTTCTCTTTTGACGCCCGGGTGCTTGAGGAGGCATACTCTTGCACCAGTAGAACTGTAGTACCCAATGTCGAGAGCGAGGGGAACCTTTTATTACCAATCCTCCTTTCGTCACTGAACCCAATCTCGACGGACTGACGGTTCTTAAGGTGGCGTTTGTGGGACGTATACTCACGACGCACCCTTAGGGGGCTCCGACATGATCGGCGATAGCTTCTTGTTGGGTGTCCGGCCTCTAAATGTGGCTCCATGGTGGGTGTGGGGGCACGTTCGTGAATGAATGTTTTTCTTTAGTACTCATGTCGAATTCTGTTCCTCCTTTACCTTCTCAGGCTCGTGGGGTGGGCGACCAAGCCCCTGAGTCGGTCCATGTTGGAAGACCGGGCTCTGTAGCCTCCGCCGCATTGGACCCCGACCTTGCTCCTCCTTTGGCCTCTCTGATTACTCCCCTCGGCTCCCCTCCCTCCTCTGCGGTTGGGTCGAGCCCCAAGCCCCCAGTGGCGACTACCTCGTCCCCTGGCACGGCTCAGTCTCTCGTTGTGACAACTGCGCCTTTTAACCCCTCTCCCTCTGGGGGTTCTCAACGCCGTCCTCGACACGGCCGCACTCGCTCGATTCCTTCCCATACTGTAGCATATCAAGCCTTGTTTGGTCCCGCTTCGTGGGCCAAATACTGTGATCTCCTCCCTCTTGATTCTTCGCCTCCTGACGATTTCTCCCTTCATAGGCACCTTGTTAATTCCGTCGAAACCTCTGTCACCTTCAACCCCACCCATCTCGGTACACGTGTCATTGCTGCTCCTTCTCAGGATGCAGCCTCCCGCTTGGCTTCTTTATCCTGCCTTGGCGAGACCCCTGTTCGGGTCTCCAAGAATGCTCGGTTGAATGTCAGTGTTGGCACTATTCTCCTTCCGCCCCATGTTGCAACCGGTGTTCGGAATCTGCAGGACTGCCACGATGATATTCAGCATATCCTTGAGGCCCAGGGTCATTCTGTCCTCCAGATAGACACGTATACTCGTCCCCCTCGTAGTCGTCGCCGTCAGCCCCTTCGGGTTGTGAAGATTACCTTTGATGGTAGGACCCTTCCGCCCTCTGTCATTCTTGCTGGTGCCAGGTGCTCCGTCCCGGAGTACATTCCCTCCCCCCGGCTCTGTAATAAGTGCTGGAGGTTTGGGCATGGTGCTCTCTGCTGCTCTGGAACTGTCTCTCTCTATCCTTTGTGTGGGGGGGGGGCGATGGTCACTCTAAGTCGGAGTGCACTTCTCTCCAGGCTCGCTGCCTCAATTGCAGTGAGGCCCACCCTACCTTCTCCTGTGCGTGTATACATTACAAGCTTGAGGCAGCTGTCTTCATCTTGAAGCACCGGGAGCGTTTATCTTTTCCTGAGGAGAGGCGCCAGGTTCGCCGGCTCCTGCCTTATGCTAACATCTTTTATGCTCGCATGTTGCGAGCATAAAAAAGCGTCCTTCCCATCTTCCTCAGACTCACAACCGTTTCCAGGCCTTGGACCTTGATACGCCCACTGCCCCCCTCCTCTATTCTTTTGAGTTCTGTCCCAAAGGGTCCCCTTCTTGGTCCTCTGTCTGGGGTCCCCTTCTTTCTGCCCGGTCTGTCATGTCTCCTGTGTCTTCTTCCTCGTCTCCCTCCGATCCTCCTTCCCATCCTTCTCCTCCGTCTATTGGCTGTCCCTGCCGCTTGTCAGTACGGACTGATGTCCATCGTTCTCCCAACGGCCGTTGTATATGCTCTCGTTCGGCTTCTCCTGTTGAGACGCTGGAATCCGTTGCCCAGTATGTAGTTGCTGGGACACCTGTCTCTTTGAGTCAGAAGTGTAAGCCTGGCTCCTCTCCTTCCTCCTCCTCGGCAGGTAAGAAGGTTTCGCTTTCTTCCTCGGCCCCTACTTCTGACTCTCGCTCCTTCCCCTCCCATTTCAGTGGTTGCGCCCCCTGTTCCTGCTATGATGGTTTCTTTGGCCCCCACTTCCCTCTCGGTTGCTGCCCTTGCTGAGGTGCCCTCCCCTCTTTCTACTCCTCCTCTTCCTGCTGCTGTCCTTGACTGCTCCTCTCGGTTGTCTCCTCCTCATCCTTCTCCTCTGGACCCCGCCCGTCTGCCTCTGGTCTGTTCTCCCACTTCCTTTCCTCCATCTTTGCTCAGTTTTCCCATGCCCCCTAACCCTGACTTTGTTGGCCCTGATCACGACCCTGATCTTCTTTAACGTGCTATGATCCTCTTTCACCTTTGTTTCTTCCTTGTTCTCTGTTGTTGTCCTTTCTCTTCTCGTCGATGTCTATTCTTCAATGAAACGTTCGGGGTTATTACGCCAATTTCCTTGAACTCCAACTTCTGATTTCGCGGTTTTCGCCCCTTTATGTCTGTCTCCAGGAGCCGATGCTTCGTGCTCGTCCTGTTTGCTTTCGTGGCTATTCCTTTCTCCCCCCCCCCCCAGCTGTTGCTGGGGCTCTTAACTCTGCTGTTCTCTTTATTCGCTCGGTTGTTCCCTTTGTCCCCTTACTTTTTCCTTCGCCTCTCCATTGTTCTGCTGCTAGTATCTTTGTGGGGAAATGGTACACCGTTTGTTCCATTTATCTTCCCACAAGTGTCCCGCTTTCTCTTCCCGATCTGAAACACCTCCTGGACTCCTTGCCGAAGCTTGTGCTCCTGCTAGGCGATATCAATTGTCGTCATTCCCTTTGAGGTGATGTTCTGATGAACACCCGGGGCCGCCTTCTTGAGCCGTTTATCCTCTCTTCTTCCCTGTCTCTTCTGAATTTTGGTGAGCCCACGCATTTGGACTCTCGAACTCGCACCCTTTCCTGTCTTGATCTTTCTCTTTGCTCGTCTTCTCTTTACTTGGATTTCACGTGGCAGGTTCTTGATGACCTCTATGGCAGTGACCATTTCCCCATCCTTGTTACCTTTTTCTCTTTTCACCCTCCCCTCTCCTCTCCTTCCCTAAGTGGCAGTTTGCTAAGGAGGACTGGAACCTATTTACCCTCAGTGCTGCTCACTCTGACCTCTCCCTTCTGCCTTTCCTTCGCTCTCTCCTCTCCTTTTTCATGACACTGTCTTCGACGCTACCCTCCGCTCTATTTCTCGCTCTTCCTCTCGGGGTCCACGGAAATGCGTTCCCTGGTGGAATGCAGACTGTGCTCGGGCTGTCCGTTGTAAGCGTGCAGCCTGGAAGAGACACCGCCATCGGCAGATGGCCGATTCTTTTCTTTTCTTTCAGAAGGCAAGTGCGGTGGCCTGTAGGGCCATCCGTATGGCTAAACGTGAATGTTGGGGATCTTATGTCTCCACCATTACGTCCGAAACTCCTGTGCCGCAGATCTGGAAGCGTATCCGCAAGATAGTGGGTAAGTTCGTTCCCGATGTTTCACCGGTCCTTCACCTCCGTGGTACTCTTGTGGCAGACCCGTTGCATTTCGCTACCGAACTGGGTTCCCACTTTTCTTCTGTTAGCTCTGGTCTTCATCTTCCCCAATCTTTCCTTCTTTGTAAACCTGTCCTTGAATCTCGTCCATTAGATTTCTGCACTCGTCTACGACTTACCTATAACGATCCCTTCTCTCCCTCTGAACTTAGTTCTTCCCTGGCCCTCTGTGGTTCTATGGCGGCGGGCTCCGATGGCATTCATCCCTCCGTGCACGTCTCAGTATTTACTGAGTCTGTATAATCAGATCTGGAAGTCGTCGTCAGTCCCTGAGGACTGGCTCCATGCCATTGTCCTCTATGTTCGCAAGCCAGGGACTCTGGGAACATCCCCTAAGGGCTTTCGCCCTATTGCCCTCACAAGTTGTGTATGCAAACTCTTTGAACGTATGGTTGACGTTCGTTTGATGTGGTTCCTGGAACACCATCACCTCCTCTCCCCTTCTCAATTTGGTTTCTGCAAGTGCCGCAGTACATCTGATGTCCTGGTGAACTTGGAGATCTATATTCATACTGCTTTTGCTGCGAAAACCTCCGATGTTGCCGTCCTTTTTGACCTGGAAAAGGCTTACGACACCACTTAGTGATATCATATTCTATCCCAGCTTCATTCTTATGGCCTTCGTGGTCATCTCCCTCTCTTTCTCCGCAGCCTCCTCTCTCGTCGTTCCTTTCGGGTGAGGCTTGGTACCGCTCTCTCTGCCTCTTTTCAGCAATACGAAGGTGTACACCAGGGTAGTGTTGTGAGCACTACTCTTTTTCTGGTTGCCCTTAATGGTCTTCTTTCCTCTCTTCCTTTCGGCGTCTTCTCCGCTCTCTTTGTCGATGATCTTACCCTTTGCTGTCAGGGTGATGATTCGCCTCTCTTTCAACGCTGGCTTCAACTTGCGATTGATGCCGTGTCGTCTTGGGTCACCGATCATGGCTTCAAGTTCTCTACTACTAAGACTTGTGCCATGACTTTTACTCGGAAACGGGTCGTTCTTCGTCCCTCTTTGTCACTTTATGGTCATCCCCTTGAGTACAAAGATTCTGCGAAGCTTTTGGGGTTATTCTTTGACACTCGTTTGTCTTGGTCTCCCCATATCTCTTACCTCCGTGTTGAGTGCTCTATGGCCCTTACCCTTCTTCTGGTATTGTCCCATACTTCTTGGGGAGCGGATAGGGGCACTCTCCTCACTTTACATTCCTCTCTCGTCCTGTCTAAACTCGATTATAATTGCCCTGCTTACTCGTCTGCTTCTCCTTCTACTCTTCGTCGTCTTGATGCTTTGCACCATACTGGGTTGCGCCTCAGTTCTGGTGCCTTTCGTTCGACTCCCGTCCTCAGCTTGTATGTTGACACTTGCTTCCTATCTCTCCAGGATCGCCGTAATCGCTACTGTCTTCGCTATCTTGCGTGGTCCTTGCAACATCCTTCCTCTCGCCTCTGTCGTGCTTAAACTTTTACCCCTCCTGCAGTTCCTGTTCCTCTTCACCACCTCCCTCTTTCTGTCCGGTTATCTCGCTTACAGGATTCTCTTTCCGTTCGTATTTCTAATATTTCTCCTCGTGTTGTTCCTTCTTTGCCCCCGTGGAGAGCCCCTTCTGCAGTTTTGTACATCCTTGACCCGCATCACTAAAGCTTTTACCCCTCCTAAGGTTCTAAAACGCCTTTTCCTTGAGTACTTTTCTTCTCACTCCCGCTCCGTTTCTGTCTTCACCGATGAGTCTAAGTCTGCAGACGGTGTTGGCTACTCTGTTGTTTTTTCTGATCGCACTTATATGTGTCGTTTACCTCCGGAGACTAGCATCTTCACAGCGGAGCTTTATGCTATTCTCTATGCTCTTCGTCTCCTGCTTTCTCGTTGTCAATCTTCCTTTGTAGTTGTTGTTGACTCTCGTAGTGCCCTCATGGCTCTCTGGTCCTTTAATCCGATTCATCCAGTAGTTGTCAAGATCCAGCATTGGCTATTTCTTGTTCACAGTAAATTTAAGTCGGTTAAGTTTTGTTGGGTTCCCAGCCATATTGGTGTCTCTTTAAAAGAGCGTGCGGATGCTGCCGCCAGGGAAGCTGTCCGCTCTTGTCCCATCTCTCATAAAGGTATTCCTTATTCCGAATTTTACCCGGTTATACATTCCACCATCGTTACCTGTTGGCAGTCTTGTTGGTCGTCTGTTACTGGTAACGAACTAAGTACTCTTAAAAGTTGTGAGTCCTCGTGGCCGTCCTCCTACCACCATAACCGGCAATGGGAAACGGCTCTGGCGAGGTTGCGTATTGGGGCCATACCCGCTTAACTCATGGTCACTTGATGGAGCGTCGCCCTTCTCCTTATTGTCCTAATTGCATTGTCCCTCTTATGGTCGTGTACGATATATGCACGATATGGTCGTGCATATCCTTTTTGAATGTCCTGACTTCCGGGACAAGCATGTGTCTTGTTTTCCGACCGTCCCCCTCGGTCGCTTGTCTCTCGATAGTATTCTTGGTGACTCAGATACTTTTGATATCGTTCGCCTTATGTGTTTCTGTTCTCGTATTGGCATCCTTGGTGATATTTAGCGCCCTCTGATTATTCTGCACATTTGATGGTGCTCCATAGCCTTCCATGTTTGGTGCTTTCTCTTGATAATTACTTACTTACTTGCCTGTACAGATATCGACGTGTCGGACCTTAATGATGTATCTGAATGGGAATTATATCATGCACTAAAAATGGGAAAATCAACTGCTCCTGTAGAGGACGGTATTACTTACAGTCAACTGAGATTAGTCTCACACGTACCAAGTAATCCACTTTTAGTGTTCTACAGATTGAGTTTAAGTGAACGAGTATTACCTGATGCTTGGACAAAGAGTGTCATTGTTCCCATCCCCAAATCACACTCAGATAATTATAGACCCATATCTCTAACATCGTGTGTTTGTAAAGTGCTTGAATGCATTGTTCTTAACCAACTCATGTATAGTATACAGGGGCACCTGTCACCCTCAACTGTTTGGATTTATGCCTGGGCTCAGTACACAACACTGTTATGCTGAGTACTTCACACATGTTGAAGCTTCCCCTCAAACAGTCTTCATCGACCTAGCAGCAGCTTTTGATACAGCAAACAGAGAAATCATACTGGAACAGCTGTATTCCCGAGCTGGGAATACAAGGAAAATTACTGAAATGGATAAATGACTATTTGTCTAATCGAACAGCATATGTTTTGTTTAATGGCGTTAAAAGCACAGTGAGCAAACACTTTGAACTGGGAACTAAACAAGGAGGGGTCCTCAGCCCCTTTTTGTTCAACGTTCTGATGCATAAACTTATTAAAGATCTACCAACTAATAATGAAGACACTGTCATTTGTTATGCTGATGATATATGTTTACACGCTGCCTCCGAGCCTAGAATGCAAGTTCTGCTCTTTCTGCGACTAGAGCTGAGGAATGTGGCCTCCTTATCTCTGTACAGAAAACTCGTGCCCTCATTCCGTGTGGTATTCCGCCAGCTAATTATCATATAGATGGGCGAGCACTTAAGAACTGCGAGTCTTACAGATACCTTCATGTCTTCATTAACGACCCTGGGTACCTTTCTTCTCTCGAGAGGAGACTCTGAGAGAGATTAAAGCCCTTGCGGGTCCTTGTTGGTGTCAATCATGGAATTGACGTGAGACTTGCTAGAATGTTTTATGTATCATTTATACGCTCTGTGATTGACTACAATGCTCTGCATCTCACACTGTATGCAGACAAAGAGCTGAAATCTCTTGAAACCTTGCAAAATGAAGCTATTCGTCTCATCCTTGGGGCACCAATGTCCACGAGAATAGTTAATATGAGAGCAGAATTAAAATTACCTACCATTAGTGAGAAAATTTTGTCTATTAGCACAGTTTTCGGCGTGTAGGCATTGAGTAGATCTAGACAACATATGAAGTTTCAAGCTAAACTTTCTAATATGCGGCACTTACCTGAGGTCTACAGAAGAAGAACGAAATCTGATTATGTATTTTGGTTCCACAAGGTAGCCAACTCCATCAAAATGTTAAATATGTACCCAACTCAATTAATGATTAATCAACTAATTACTCTATGGGATAACTGGGATCTATCATTTGATTTGTAAATGCGCCCAAGAAAGATAGTGTGCACTTTACATTATTAAAACAGTTAACACTAAAAAGCATCACTGAGAGTACTCAGAGTATGGGTAACGATGTGTATCAGTGCTATACCGACGGCTCTGTAGGAGAAGGTGGACGATGTACCGGCTGCGCATGTAATATATTTGAACAATCTTCTCTCGTACATACAGCAATGAAGCGCGTCAATGACTGGGCAAGTACAACTCAAACTGAACTTGTAGGCATATACCTTGCCACTGAATTTTTAAAAGACAAAGGCTTGTATTCTGTGACTCGCAGAGTGCACTCCTGGTATTGAACACGCATAGTAGTGACACCCAGAAAATAGTCAGCGATATTCGAATTAATGTTTTAGCTGATAAAGAAAACAGATTTGAAATTAAATTCCTATGGATACCATCACATGTTGGTATCTCAAGGCATGACACTGCTGATATGTTTGCAAAGACAGCCTGTAGAAAATCAGTGGTAGAAATTTATATGGGTGTTACATTAGCAGTGACAAAGAGAATACTTAAACAAATATCTAATGAAGATCTCACTGACCTAACAAATTCAAAAGGCCTGAAAGTAGTAGCATTAAATATTATGATAGATATCGGGAGAAGACTTTCACATATGGGACTAATAGAACAAGAACCCGGCAACGTGATGTTATAGTGGCCAGAATACGCCTGGGATATAGACGTATCTGGCAGCTTTCTCAAAACCCAAATGTCGAGTACTCAATTTGTCAACTTTGTGAAAGAGAAAACGTGCACTCTCTTGAACATTATACCGTAGAATGTCCCATACTGACTCTCTTTCGCCCTCCTGGGCTAAGATATGCTGAACTCTGAAATTACTATATGAGTACTGGAACACTTGATGATATATTGGACTTGTACCCAAGATTGACCATGTAATGTGTCAATTATACAATGTATGTATGTGATGTAACTATATAACCTAAGCTTGTAAAAGCACCTTAATCACCTTCAGTGATTAAGTGCTTAATTGCACACTACTTTCTCTATCAGCTATCTCACCCTGTCAGAGTAAGAAACATATGTATGTGAATGCATGTGTGTGTGTATATATATGTATGTATATAAGTATGTGTACGTATATGTGTGTGTGTATGTATATGTATGTGTACAAAGTATATATGGAAGCTGATCAGAATTACATTTCACCTTTGTAAATGCACATTAATGACACTATGTAAAAGACACATCGAACACCTTATATAGGGCATACGTAAATCTGTGTATTTATTTACGTATGTAGGTTAGCTTTAGCATTTTAAAAGCACCGAATCACCTTCTGTGGTTGATTGTTCCATAAACCCCTGAGTTATATGTTTAACACATCTCTAACCCTGTCCATGGAGGACAGAAGAAAATGTATATATGCTAGTTAGCATTGTAAATGTGTGACCACGTCTGTGGTAGAAAATAATAATAATAAAAAACTGTAGTATGTTGTGTTCCACTCACTATGCAGCATGTTGTGTTCCAATCTCTGTGCAATATGTTGCGTTCCATTCACCATAGAGTATGTTGTGTTCCACTCGCCATACAGTATATTAGTTTCCATTCACCATACAGTATGTTGTATTCCACTCACCATACAGTATGTTATTTTCCACTCACGTACAGTGAGTGGAAAATTAAAATGTGTCATTCGCCATACAGTATGCTGTGTTCCACTCACCATTCAGATTGTTGCGTTCCACTTACCATGCATTATGTTGTTTTACACTCACCATACCGTATGTTGTATTCCACTCGCAATGCATCATATGCTGTGTTCCACTCACTATACAGTACGTTGTGTTCCACTCACCTTACCTTTGTTGTCTTCTACTCACAGTACCGTATGTTGTGTTCCTCCCACAATACAGTATGTTGTGTTCCACTCACCATAGAGTATGCTGGTTTCCACTCACCATACAGTATGTTGTATTCTACTCACCATACAGTATGTTGTGTTGCTCTCACGTACAGTGTGTTATGTTTCACTTACCATACAGTATGTTGTGTTCCACTCACCATACCGTATGTTGTGTTCCACTCACCGTGCCGTATATTGTGTTCCATTCACTATACAAACTGTGTGGTGATTGGAACACAACATAATGTATGATACATCATGTTGTGTTCCACTCTCTATATCGAATGTTAGATTCCACTCACTATGGTGTGTTCCTTTCTAAATGCAACATGATTTCTTCTCATCATATAACATTTGGCCTTCCTCTCACCATACAGTATGTAATGGTCGGTTAATTGAGTAACATTTGGTGTTCTGTTCACCATACAAGATGAAGTGTTCGTCTCACTAAACAACAAGTAGTGTTCCACCTAGTATTAAATATACGGTGTTCCACTCACTTTAAAACGTGCGGCGTTTCACTCTACACCATGTGGTTTTCTACTCACAATGAAACGTATGACGAATCACCATACACCGTGTGGTGTTCCACTCCTCATAAAACGTGTGGCGTTTCACCATGTATCATGTGGTGTTCCACTCATTATACAATATATGGTATTTCGCTCACAATGCACCATGTGGTGTTCCACTCACAATGCAAAATATGGTATTTCGCTCACTAGAAAACATGTGGTATTCCACTTTACAATATTTATTATACCACTCGGTATAAAACATATGGAGTTAAACTCACCATTCAGCATATATTAATATATAGACGAAGACATTAGTATCATATCATGTATCATAAAGTCTTGCAAAATATACAAAACTGACCTCCTTCTGCACCAGGGGCACAACGACCCAGATCCGCCAGTATAACGCAAATCCTATATGATAGATAGTGTTGAGAATGCGTTGCCAGATGGTGAAGGGTTGTGGGTAATCATTCCTGTGGTTGGCGACATAGGCCGGGTTGAGGACGTTACCCAGGACAGCGCTCTGGCGGAAGTCAATCCCGGGCGTGGTGATCACGATGAAGGCAGCCTCGTGCAGGAACGGGTACACCACCTGCAGTGAGATCATACTGACCTGAAGATGCAGCCACAATGATCTTAACCTGAGTGAAATACAAACATAAGTCGGTCACTATACATCACCCAAATTTTCCCATAAAAATCCGTCACGGTTCATTTAACGTAATTAGCCGAAATGATAGACGGAGAAGCAAGGTATCCACAACACCGGATCTACCATCTCCCCCTCTTAGTCGTCCCTAATATACAATTAATCTGAACTATTCTCAAAGCAAAACTGAGAAGTCAATGGTCGATAAAGAATTAGAATATAAAGGAATTTGTTTAAATGAATGGACGAGTACCAGAGAACACACTCGGTAGTGAAGGGGCCAGATAACAGAATATCGTATATGTTGTCAACAAATACATCTATAAACACTCGCCGTTGAAAAAGCTGCCTAGAAAGATATTGTGAATTGATCGATAAAACTGCGGTTCATAAAGCAGATGGAATTCAAATTAGACTTCAGAGAACGGGGTTCTAAACTGAAGACTCCACTCTGAAGCCTTCGTCACTCTTCACTGGTGGTTACTTTAGTAATTAACATGACTGCATAACGAAGAAGACTTCGAAGTGGACAAGGTTCCCTACCGAGAATAAGGTTCCCCACTCAGTTGGGGAGAACAATACAGTACAGAAATTACCACCCATTAACGTACCGAGTGATACAGGGCGGTATATATCTCCCTAATTATGTTCGTTGTATCTGAATAAGTTGAGTTTTTACAACAAACCGGTCAAACATGGCCTTATGTTGAAAAATATAATACAATTAATTTAATCCACACTGTCTATCCTGCTGGAACTAAACTCGGGACTCTTGGATTTATTGGCGAGTAGCTAGATAATGATGCTGAAAACTCCAGTCGATGACGTCTTTATTACAATCGACTTTTGGCCCAGCGAAGCACTTCAATCAGATCTGGTACTAGCAGATACAAAAGACCGATCAGCTTTTATACCCTGTCGAGATGTCTTGAGGAGGATGGGCAATTACAGTTATCTAGCCCAATGTTTGGCTAACAAACTGGTTAATCCTTAGGTTGCTGTCCCTATGTTTAAGGATGTAGGTTTCAGAGGCTTCCGGTGAGGAATGCATGAAGAGGCCGAGCATGCAGACCGAGCATGCGGTCTGCATGCTCAGAGTTGTTGTAACCATGTACATTACCTAGTCAATGTACAACGTAACCATGTACAATACCTAGTCAATGTACAACGTAACCATGTTCATTGCCTAGTCAATGTACAACGTAACCATGTACAATACCTAGTCAATGTACAACGTAACCATGTTCATTAACTAATCAATGTACAACTTAGCAATGTACATTAACTAGTCAATGTACAACGCAACCATGTTCATTAAGTAATCAATGCACTACGTAGCCATATACATTACCTAGTCAATATACATAGTAACCATTTACATTAACTTGTCAATGTACAATGTAACGAGTCGACATGCACTAGTCGACAGTTCTTGTCTTTTGTCCTCTGCTCTGAGGACATTATTAGTGGATTAAAATACCATTGGAGGAACACAACACTGTTTGCCAATGTACTCTACCAGAGAATGACTGATTGACATTTCTATAAGACTAACTCGAAGCACTAACCTCGTTGAACTCGTGATCCACAACGATGAGATCAAACTCTTTCCTCTTCTCATAAAGTTCTTTAACCACTGGAACATTGTACAGTTCCCTTGCGATGGCTGGAAGAATGTACTTGAAAGCACCGAAGCCTCCAATTGGGTTGTTCAGATATTCGAACATGTTTCTATTTTCATGTTTGAAGTGTCGGAGGCCGTGGGTAACCTCATGGATGTTCGGATATTTGGTCAAATTTGCTTCATTGGTCAACATCACTATCTGCAGAGAGGATGTGAAGCCGAATGTTAGAGTAAGCTTGATGAGATGTGATCCTGATGTTAGAATACGCTTGATGACAGGAAGTCATGTGGATGTTAATATGTGATCATGATGCTATCTTTAAGTTATTGAGAGAATGTGATCCGGAAGTTAGCGTAAAGCTATGAGAGGATTTGATCTTAATATTAACATGTGATTCTGATGTCAGCGTGAAGAGTATGATAAGATGGGACATAGGTATGCAGCATTTCTCAACGTCTTACATTTATCCTTGTATTAAGTCTGCACCCCAGCGATGCCCGGGTCTCTGTCTCTCTCTGCCTATCTCCCTCCCTCACGTTACCTCTTACCTCCCTCCCTCTCGTTTCATTTTCCTCCCTCTCTCTTTCCCGTTTTTTTCTACCTCCCTCCTATTCTCTTCCTATTATTCTTTCCGTTCTTTCTCGTAATGGGCAAAAGTTGCTCAAGTAACATTCAATCACTGTTATCGACGTTGAATCATTCTTATTGACGTTGACTCAACATTATCGACGTTGAATAATTCTCATCGTCTATGAATCAACGTTATGGACGTTGAATTCTTATCGACCTTGACTCAACATTATTGACGTTGAATCAACGTTATCGACGTTGAATCATTCTTTTCGCAGATGAATCAACGTTGAATCATTCTTATCAACGTTATCGACGTTGAATCATTCTTATCAACGTTATCGACGTTGAATCATTCTTATCAACGTTATCGACGTTGAATCATTCTTATCAACGTTAAATCAACGTTATCGATACTGAATCAACGTTATCGACGTTTAATCATTCTTATCGACGTTGAATCAACGTTATCGACCTTGAATCAACATTATTGACGTTGAATCATTCATATCGACGATGAATCAACGTTATCGATGTTGAATCATTGTTATCGACCTTGAATCAAATTTGGATTAACTTTATCGACGTTTTATCGACTTTGATTCAATGTCGATAGCAGCTGTAAAATCTATTTTAGCACTATGGACAATCAAACCCACATTTCATACTTCATAGAAGTCACTGGGATTCGGTATTGGAACCAATCCTTCTAAAACATAGCATAGAGCTCGACCCCAACCACCCTATGAGACCCGTCATACAATCACTCGTACGTCATATAGCAGTCTCCGTGGTGTAGTGGTAAGACAATCGCCTGGCGTTCCGTGAGCGCTATGTCATGGGTTCGTATCCTGGCCGGGGAGGATTTACTGGGCGCAATTCCTTAACTGTAGCCTCTGTTTAACGCAACAGTAAAATGTGTACTTGGATGAAAAAACGATTCTTCGCGGCAGGGGATCGTATTCCAGGGACCATAGGATTAAGGACGTGCCCGAAACGCTACGCGTACTAGTGGTTGTACAAGAATGTAACAACTCTTGTATATATCTCAAAAAAAATATATATATATAATTGGGGATGGCGTTCTGTGACGCTAACCCCAATTGGCTGGCCTTTAATCTTGCACAAACATGGATATTCTCTCATATAAATGTAGATTATGAGTATTTAAATGAACAAATCTTCTCCATTTACTTTATCAGAGTACTGTCAGTTTTTTTCAAAATTTATTAGCTGTTGTAAAATAATATATTTAATCATTTTGCTGATATTATTTGGTACCAAAAGAATCAGACCACTAGGTCTTGCCTTGTGTCCTCGGTCAGCCAGAGCCTCAGCGAGGGACATGAAGAGGGTCCTGTGGCTATTGGCAGAGACGGGGAGAAGCATGAGGATCTTATACGACCTCTCAGGGGGTGCCAAGTCTCCATTGGCGCCTACCACCAGAACCGCCACCAACACACACACTCTCATTAACGTCATCTGCGAATAAGAATTGAGTTATTGCATTAACGTGTATTCAGTTCCTCGCCAGCATGAGAGTATTGCATAAGTAATGCAATACCATTCATAGATAACTGGGACCCCTACATTAGCAAGAATACTGTGAATGCAAGAACTGAAGCTTATATTTCAAGGGACAGAATAGGCATCTACATATATATATATATATATATATATATATATATATATATATATATATATATATATATATATATATATATATATATATATATATATATATATATATATATATATATATATACTGTTCTGTCACCCTACTAATTAAAGTAGGGTGACAGAGCATTTTTGTGTTTTTAACAATTAGATATAATAGCACTCACTGAAACATGTGAAACATGGATGAATATCGACTTGATTGACCTATTGGTCGAGGACCAGATCAAGGGTTATCATATTTTTATGTTAACAAATCAGATATAAAAAGAGGATGAATTATAGATAGTAATCATGAATATCTCTAAAATCTATAAAAATATAGATATTAATCATGAATTACTATCTATATGAAAAATGATCTGAAGTACAGTGTAAGAGACATAAAATCATATATACAAAAACAAAAATTGAGATAAGTGAATGATCGAAATATGAAACTCATTTAAAGTACTTGACTAAATAAATTAGTCAGTAAATCTATCTGGAAATAGATAAAAAAAGGCATCAAGATGCTATAATGTGTGTGTTTATTTTTGAAACTTTAATCTCGGAAGAATAGATTGGACATATAAAACAAGTAACTGAAAAGCAGAAGATTTCTTGGAAGTGATCGAATAGCTCCCACCTGGCACAGTTTGTTACGACTACGCCAGAAACAATATTCTGGATTTGGTCCTGGCGATAAAGAGACAATTATAACATTACGAAATGGGTATAATAGAGAAACCATGTTTGCTATCATCTGGAAGAGCTGCGCTAGAAATAATAATATTACTAGGGACTCAGGTTTTCGAAATGCATATTAGGAGCAGTTTAACATAAACCAATAGATGTGAGGATGAAATTAGCAAAATAATAAACAACTCTTTCCTGATCTCTAAAATTTACTTAATGAAGTAATCTAGTATGTCAGGGAACACCGGACAAGTCCCTGATTTAGTTTTCACAGCCGGACAGAAGCATTTAGAACAGGAGACGATGAGTCACAATATCGTGGCTAAAAAATATTTTGGTCTAATCCCAAACTAGAAAATTAAGTATCGACGACATCTCAGTCCGTCCTTGAAGATTATCAAGTCAGTGATAATGGTTATCATTCTCAAGTCAATGATAATGATTCACGACGGAGAGAAACGTCGTCGCTTCTTCAATTTTTGGGGTGTGGTTAGGTCATCATTTGGAAAATGTTTCCCTTCGCCTTGTGTACCTGTTGACCTAGCAATAAATAGATACCTGGGAGTTAAACAATTGTTTGGGTTGCATCCTGGGGAAGGTTAGAGGTTGGTACAGGGAGACCTCGATAAACCAAACAGGTTTCTCTTCCCCTACAATGAGGAAACTAATTATACAGATTTAGAAGTTTTAACCGAAAAAAATCTGATCCTGACAAGGCATTCAGTAGAGTTCTAAATTATTCAAGCAAGTGCTAAGTGAGCCACTTACAGGTATATTAAATAAATTAATCGGAATTAGTATTACTCTTACTAACGTAGTAGTTACAGTAATCTAAAAATGAGAGAGAACTCTTGCTGGAAAATATTCACATTGAGTGTTAGAAAGTTCCTGGAAACATTAATTGTAGATTATAAAAGTACTAAATATGATGCTGAAAAAAGTACGTCAGCAAGGTCTTTGACGCTGTTCTACGTGAGTGGTTTCTTAGGATGATGCAAGTGCTTCATATCACAGTAGTGGATTTCATGCCTACGATGGTTCATTTTGTACAAACCTTTTGGTGCCTGCAGGATCGGACTATAGCTCTACGAGCACACCTTTCAAGTGGTTGGTTATCTAGTGCAAGGATTCTTGATCTATTTGTTTATTGCCATGCATGTACTTGGAGTCAGGGATTTCCTGGGACTAGCAGTACTACACGCTGTAGGAGTCAGGCTTATACTGGGCCTAGCACAACTACACGTTACAGTTATCAGTGGTACCCTCGGTACCCCTGATTACATAGATTACATAGTTAGGGTTGTGTTCAGGATAGCATAGTGTAACGAACAAGGGTATATATATATTTATATATAAATATATATATATATATATTTATATATATATATATATATATATATATATATATATGTATATATATATATATATATATATATATATATATATATATATATATATATATATATATATATATATATACAATATTATTGATGTATTATTATGTTTCACATATTAGAATAATTTATGAAGTTAACAGAGAAGACAGACACACAGAAAGAGATAGGAGCTCACTGGCATAGTAGGAATACTGAAATATGAGAGCTCACACTCATTAAAAGACAGGTATCGTACACCCGGAAACACTATATTCCAAGCCTATTGTCTGGCTCTTATAGCATAACATATTAAGGATTATTTAGCCTGCAGTGATGTTTCCAGGAAGAGTAAAATAACACAGGCCTTACCTTATACACCAGCCATACTGTTAATACTTTATATACTTGATCATGTCACGACCTGCTACCTTACAGTCAATACTTCATATTCATATATTTTTCACGGATATTCCTGCACGGGCCCTAAGCCTTTGGCTAGGTCACTAAGTGTTGCTTATTTGTTTTACTTGGGCGGAGTATGAGTATTTATGACTCGTATGGTCGCTTCAGTAAGATTTTGCCCCATGTGTTTAACAACTTCTTCTGCTCTTTTGAATCTAAGTTGATATATTATTGGGTTTGTAACTGTGCACTATGTTAGATAATGTTCCAGTGGTCTGTCGGGCATTTCTCCACAGTGCTGACATTTCCTCTCATCTTCCGGAACCTGTAAGCCTATTTCCCATGCACATTGGTATCCAAGCCTGTTGCGAAGTAAGTGTACTTCTGTTGTTCTACTGCTCCCTTTCATCTAAATAAGTGGTTCGTAGTTGGTTGAATTCTTGTACCAACCCGCAGATCCTGATGTTGCAACTGCTGTGTTGTGGTCACTGAACATCTTTTGCATTGCTCTGTTTCTAATTACTTTCTTAATCTGTGATAGACTCTGTGGTATGTAAATGTCTACATTTCTTCTCTTAGGTGCAAGTTTTGCAGCTTCGTCTGCAGTCATTTCCTATTATTCCCACATGACTTGGCACCCAGTTGATAAGTACCCGTCGGCCTTGTCGTTTGAGTGTCTGCATTAATGATATGACATTTGTGATCAGATAAATGTTATCGCGTATGTGTTCTCGTTGCAAGGTTTCAGTGGCTGTTCTCGAATCTGTAAGTATGATAACATGTTGTTGGTATTCAGCACGAGTATGTTCCAAAGCCTTTTGAATTGCTAGCATCCCTGTTTGTAAAGTCGAACACCCATTTGAGAGTCTCCAACTGTTTACAGAGTTTCCTGCTTTAACTGCAGCTCCGGTTTCTTGTCCCTGCTGGTCTACTGATCCATCTGTGAGGTATGTGAAGCTGTCAGATGCCAAGTTTGCTTCTATAAGCATCTGTGTAATATTACGTAGCAGATGAGGATTTGTCTGTTTTTTTTTCCTTCAAGAACCATATCTTAAAGTCTGCTGGCGAAGATTCACAAGGGGCTTGCATAACAAAGTCTGCATGTATTTCGTCGACACCCCTCTCAGTGATTGTGAAGTCAATATCTTGGTCAGCATTCATGCAGCAATCCCTTTTACCCTTATTTCAATCGACGTTAGCTTGGTTTCTAGTCTTAGGTTCAGTATTTTAGTTCATCTGGGAGATCCTGTTATGACTCGCATTGCATGGTTTTGAATAACCTCAACGTTTGCCCACTGACCAGGAGAAAGAGTGAGGTTATCTTATCTTGAGGTTTTCTTGAGATGATTTTGGGGCTTTTTAGTGCCCGTGAGGTCCTGTCCTCGACCAGGCCTCCACCCCCTGGAAGCAGTCCGTGACAGCTGACTAACTCCCACGGACCTATTTACTGCTAGGTAACAGGGGCATCAGGGTGAAAGAAACTCTGCCCATCGTTTCTCGCCGGCGCCCGAGATCGAACCCGGGACCACAGGATCACGCGTACAGTGTTCTGTCCGCTCAGCCACCGGCTCACCAAAGTAAGTAAGGTGAGTAAGGCAGGCGCTGCATAATCAACTAGGGAACGAATGGTGTGTATGTAAAACATTTTTTACACTTTGTGTTCCGCTCCTAGACGGGGCCCTGTGATTGCTCTCATTATATTTAGTCGTGATTTTACTTTCTCCTTCAGATATTGAATTTGCTTGTTGAATGTTATTTTAGAATCTATCCACACTCCGAGATATTGATATTGTTTAACCCACTGAAGGTCAATGTCTTGAATGAGTAGGTGCCTGTCTGGAGTGTTGCCGCCTAGTCTCATTGCGTTAGACTTATGTGCAGATACTTTTAGCCCTAAAACACTGCATTCAGATGTAACTTTATCTAATGCACCTTGTGCTTTATTTAGAAGTGAAGGACCTGTAATGACTAATGCTATATCATCAGCATAGCTTAGCAATTTAACCCCTTCTGAAAATGTCATGGTAACGAGGTTTTCCATAAGGATGTTAAATACATATACTTAATCATATAACTTCCAATTAGAGCCATCTCTAAAGACTACATATTTATATGTAGTATAAAGGGTAGGCCAGTATACAGGAAAAGATAAAGATATTTATGAGGAACTCAATGCCAACTTCCATGGAGTACTCACTATTGAGCCTGAACAGCTTCCAGAGCTAGATGAGGAAGCAGCCCCCTAAAAAGAAAATTTTAAATATTTATAAATAAATATAAATGTTAAATAACAGAGAAGAAAGTAAAGATACAACTAATATCACTTTATGGAACTAAAGCTACTAGGTCTGATAGAGTATCACCATGGATGTTAAAAGAAGCAGCACAGGCCCTTGGCGTACCTTTAGCACTAATCTTTAATGATTCACTTACAAAGGGGAAATTGCCCAGCTGCTGGAAGAAGGCAAATGTGGAACCAATCTACAAGAAAGTAGATAGAGAAGATGCACTTAACTACAGACCAGTGTCACTCACAAGCATCTCTTGTTATGTACGGGAAAGAATTATGAGGTTAAGACTAGTTGCACACATAAAAAGAATTACGTTTGTAAGCAAACAACAACATGGCTTTAGAGAAGGGAAATCATGCCTGACAACTTCCTGGAGTTTTATGATTAGGTAACGAAAATATGGCAAGACAGAGAAGGCTGGGAAGAATGCTTATGTCTGGACTGTTAAAAAGCCTATTATACAATATCACACAAAGAAGGCTTCTATAAAAATTTGAGAGGTTGGCGGGAGTAGACAGAAACGCACTAACATAGGTAGTGCGTTTCTGTCAGGAAAGGAATCCTTACCTAACATCTGTCAGGTAAGGAATTACCTGACAGGTGTTAGAGTGACAGTGAGAGGCGAGGAGTCCAACTGGCGTAGAGTAACAAGCGGGGTTCCTCAGGGATCGATACTGCGACCCATACTATTCCTCATTTATTTAAACGACTTGACTGCAGGAGTTGAGTCTATTATGTCGATGTTTGCAGATGATGCAAAACTAATGAAGAGGGCTCAGACAGACGAGAATTGTAGGTTTCTCCTGGATGATTTGAGCAGGCGATATAGCTGGTCCAGGAAATGGCAGCTATAGTTCAACACCAGCAAGTGTAAGGTGATGTAAATGGGATCAGGAGTCAGGAGACTGAAATGCTAAAATACGATCGTAGAGTCCGCATCTATAAACACATAAGCAAGCTCGAAAAGGTGCAGAAGTTTAGAACGAGACGCGTCCCAGAGCTGTAAGGGTACGAAGAGAGATTGAAGTAACTAAACCTGACAACATTATAAAGGTGGAGCAAAAAGGGAGGATATGATACAGATGTATAAAATATTTAGAAGGATTGACAGGATGAAGTCAGAATAATTTTTTACACTGAATACCAATAGAATAAGAGGGCATGAATGGAAGCTTGAGGCTCAGAGGTATCATAGAATTCTTAGAACGTTTCCGTTCAGTATATGGGTAGTGAGTAAATGGATTGACCTAAAGGAGCTGGTTAAATATACTATCTTCTTGAGGTTATCTTGAGATGATTTCGGGGTTTTAGTGTCCCCACGGCCCGGTCCTCGACCAGGCCTCCACCCCCAGGAAGCAGCCCGTGACAGCTGACTAACACCCAGGTACCTATTTTACTGCTAGGTAACAGGGGGCATAGGGTGAAAGAAACTCTGCCTATTGTTTCTCGCCGGCGTACGGGATCGAACCCGGGACCATAGGATAACAAGTCCAGCGTGCTGTCCGCTCGCCCGACCGGCTCCATAACTTTAAAAGTAGGTATAATAGATAAATAGACCAGACGTCATTGCATTAGACAGCCAGGGGCTAGAAAAGCAGGGTCCAAGAGCTCCAAGTCAATCCTACAGGCACAAAAAGGTCAGTTCCCATGGTGTAGTGGTAAGACACTTGCTTGGCTTATCGCGAGTGCTTTGTCCTGGCTTCGTATCCTGGCCGGTCAGGATTTACTGGGCTTCAATCCTTAACTGTAGACTGTGTTTACCCAAGAGTAAAATGGGTGCCTGGTTGTTAAACGATATATATATATTTATATATAGACGATCATTGGTGCGGTGGTCACGGTACTGTGTACGTTTAGGGGTGATCCTGGACGGCATGGGTTCGAATCCTGACCGGGTCAAAGAGTTCTTAGTGATATATATAAATATAAACATATATATATATATATATATATATATATATATATATATATATATATATAAATATATATATATATATATATATATATATATATATATATATATATATATATATATATATATATATATATATATATATATATATATATATATATATATATATAAACTTAGAAGAGGTACCACCTCTGGTGCAAGTGTAGGGACCCATAGCCTCGGAGAAGAAAATAAAGAGTACTCAGAGAAGACCTTGTGGATCCTCACTGAACACTTTGATATTTTCTTCTCCTACCACCCCTATCCTTTTGGTATGTGTGTATATTTATCTAACTTTATTTGAAAATGTCATTACACAAAAAAAGTTACAATATTGATTACATGCAGGGAACAAGGCTGCTTGTCACAAGTTGAACAGCTCCTCCAGCTCCTCAGATGGCGGGCAGGATCCATGGATGCAGTGAGCATTTCCTCTCTGGATTGCCACACTAAGGCGCTGAAAAAGAAAACTGGCAGCACTAGGGTCTCTAGTTGTTTCAGTTAGCTTGGACCCCAACTTCTTCAAAAAACTAGCATCACTTTTACCCCAGGCACCAAGTGTCTCTGAGACAATGGGGATAAAATTGTAGTGGTGCTCAAGGTCTCTGTATTTACGTGACTTGGCTGCTTCCCGGTGATTGGCAGCACCTCCTGCTTGTGTAGCACTGAAGTCAACATAGGTGTTAGCTAAAGTTGAAATGCAAGTGTAGTCCCACACCAACTGTTTACCATTCCTCCAGGGGTTCACCGTGATTCCGTCTGGGCGATTGACGGCTCATCAGAGTTGCGGGACATTAGATAACGGGGCTCTCTCTCTGCTGGACAACCGGCTGTGGTAAGGCTTCTCTTAATAATGTCATTGACCTCGCCGTGTCTTGCATGCCATCCTCCTGTCCTTTGGCAGAGAAGGCCATGCCGTCCGTATCTGTCGGCCTCTGCCTCGCTGCAAATACACCTGTATTCGGTGTGGATTGGGGCAGCGAGGCGGAGAGCCACGGTAATTCGGAGGGCCTGCGGTGTGAGACTGGTGCCGGTTGCTGACGTTGGGGTTGCTAATAGGAAGTCACCTGCATGGGGAGCTGCTACAGCTCTAAGTCGGGCAGTGTCATGTGGTGTTGTCGCAGCTTCTAGCAAAGTCGCAGCTTCAGGGTCGACAATGGGGTGATCCCAGCAGGATTGCTTATGGGCTTCAGAAGGTGGTGGTTGGGGTGCTGGTCCTGCGAGAGAGACCCATTTGGTTGTGCAGTCTGTGAAGCTGGGATCATGTACCCTTTCCTAGAAATAGGTGCTCAAGTAGGATTTCCTTCACCAAGTTGTCAGACCCCACCGAAGAGGACAGGAACGCTGGTATAGCAATTTGTATTGCTGTGCGCACGCCAAGGCCCCCGAGTCTGACAGGAAGGGAGGCCTGTTTCCACTGTGAGTCGCTGAGGGAAAGATTGAGGGCTTTTTCTAGTGTTGATTTCAGCAAGCTGTCGTACTCTTCTAATTTAATATTGTTGAAAGATGGCGAACATCTTAGAAAGTAGGTCAGTCTGGGGTGGGACAAGCATCTGGTGATGAGGCAAAATGCATCATGGGCATCGATGTCTTCAATCCTCTCGTTCATCCTCTTCAGGCCAGTGATCTTCTTACCAAGGACCTCGTCGATGGCATTCCTTCCAAGAGGAGCACCTTGGAGTGTGCTGTCCTCAGGGTTCGTTGTATGAATGTCAGGCAAAACAACCCTTATTTGCTCTATTATGTGCTGGTTGGTGGAGGTTATTTGGCACTTGGAAGGGTTCAGGGTGAGGCCTAGACTTGCTCCTTGCTCCTGAATTATTCTTATGTCGTCCAAGAGTGAGGCTGGGAAGCCGGCTAGAGTAATTTCATCCAAAAACCAAATATTGAGCTCACTAGACAGCTTATCGGTGACTTCCTTGATGACTAGGCAGAAAAGAAAAGGAGCAAGGGGGTCACCCTGTTGGACACCTTTTTGTGATTGAATTTCATGTTCCCCAAAAAGCAGAGTTAGATTACTGCTGTAACATGAGTTTACAAACGGGTAGAGGGAAGGAAAAAGGCGATGAACCGCACTGAGTACTGCATCCCTTCTAACCAAATTGAAAGCATTTTTGAAGTCCAGCGTTATCAGGGCTTTTTCATCCGTAATGTTGGCAATGTAGGCTCTAGCTGCATGAGCCGCTGCCTCACACCCTTGGGGAATGCCAAATCCAAGCTGTTTTGGCTTCAGCATGTCGGCTGCTGCCTGACTAACTGCTCGAGCAGCAGCCTTAGCGACGAGACGCCTGAGTGAATTGCACACAGCTATCGGTCTGATTCCTCCATCTTTTTTCCTCAGGGCACAGAGGATAGCGCCAACAAAGAGAGGCCGTATGGTCTCTGGTATGTTGCCAGCTAGACATGTGATGGTGAATCTAGTTAGTTCCACCAGGAGGCCCTGTGCAATGTCTCCCAGTGCAGGGTTGAGCATTTGTTCGATGTGGTTGGGTCTTAGTCCTGTGAACCCACCTGCTGATCCTGGTGGGAAGTATAAAGCTGCTTTATGCACCATGGATTCGAGCACATATATATATACATACATATATATATATATATATTTATATATATATATATATATATATATATATATATATATATATATATGTCGTACCTAGTAGCCAGAACTCACTTCTCAGCCTACTATGCGAGGCCCGATTTGCCTAATAAGCCAAGTTTTACTGAATTAATATATTTTCTCTAATTTTTTTCTTATGAAATGATAAAGCTACCCATTTCATTATGTATGAGGTCAATTTTTTTTATTGGAGTTAAAATTAACGTAGAAATATGACCGAACCTAACCAACCCTACCTAACCTAACCTAACCTATCTTTATAGGTTAGGTTCGGTTACGTAGCAGAAAAAGTTAGGTTAGGTTAGGTTAGGTAGGTTAGGTAGTCGAAAAAACATTAATTCATGAAAACTTGGCTTATTAGGCAAATCAGGCCTTGCATAGTAGGCTGAGAAGTGAGTTCTGGCTACTAGGTACGACATATATATATATATATATATATATATATATATATCGTATCTAGTAGCCAGAACGCACTTCTCAGCCTACTATGCAAGGCCCAATTTGCCTAATAAGCCAAGTTTTCATGAATTAATTGTTTTTCGACTACCTAACCTACCTAACCTAACCTAACCTAACTTTTTCGGCTACCTAACCTAACCTAACCTATAAAGATAGGTTAGGTTAGGTTAGGTAGGGTTGGTTAGGTTCGGTCATATGTCTACGTTAATTTTAACTCCAATAAAAAAAATGACCTCATACATAATGAAATAGGTAGCTTTATCATTTCATAAGAAAAAAATAGAGAAAATATATTAATTCAGGAAAACTTGGCTTATTAGGCAAATCGAGCCTTGCATAGTAGGCCGAGAAGTGCATTCTGGCTACTAGGTACGACATATATATATATATATATATATATATATATATATATATATATATATATATATATATATATATATATATATGTCGTACCTAGTAGCCAGAACTCACTTCTCAGCCTACTATTCAAGGCCCGATTTGCCTAATAAGCCAAGTTTTCCTGAATTAATATATTTACTATAATTTTTTTCTTATGAAATGATAAAGCAACCCTTTTCTCTATGTATGAGGTCAATTTTTTTTTATTGGAGTTAAAATTAACGTAGATATATGACCGAACCTAACCAACCCTACCTAACCTAACCTAACCTATATTTATAGGTAAGGTTAGGTTAGGTAGCCAAAAAAAGCTAGGTTAGGTTAGGTTAGGTAGGTTAGGTAGACGAAAAAACATTAATTCATGAAAACTTGGCTTATTAGGCAAATCGGGCCTTGAATAGTAGGCTGAAAAGTGCGTTCTGGCTATTAGGTACGACATATATATATATATATATATATATATATATATATATATATATATATATATATATATATATATATATGTCGTACCTAGTAGCCAGAACGCACTTTTCAGCCTACTATGCAAGGCCCAATTTGCCTAATAAGCCAAGTTTTCCTGAATTAATATATTCTCTCTAATTTTTTTCTGACGAAATGATAAAGCTACCCATTTCATTATGTATGAGGTCATTTTTTTTTATTGGAGTTAAAATTAACGTAGATATATGACCGAACCTAACCAACCCTACCTAACCTAACCTAACCTTTCTTTATAGGTTAGGTTAGGTTAGGTAGCCGAAAAAGCTAGGTTAGGTTAGGTTAGGTAGGTTAGGTAGTCGAAAAACAATTATTTCATGAAAACTTGGCTTATTAGGCAAATCGGGCCTTGCGTAGTAGGCTCAGAAGTGCGTTCTGGCTATTAGGTACGACATATATATATATAAATATATATATATATATATATGTCGTACCTAGTAGCCAGAACGCAATTCTCAGCCTACTATGCAAGGCCCGATTTGCCTAATAAGCCAAGTTTTCCTGAATTAATATATTTTCTCAATTTTTTTTCTTATAAAATGATAAAGGTACCCATTTCATTATGTATGAGATCAATTTTATTTTATTGGAGGTAAAATTAACGTAGATATATGACAGAACCTAACCAACCCTACCTAACCTAACCTAACCTATCTTTATAGGTTAGGTTAGGTTAGGTAGCCGAAAAAGTTAGGTTAGGTTAGGTTAGGTAGGTTAGGTAGTCAAAAAACAATTAATTCATGAAAACTTGGCTTATTAGGCAAATTTCGCCTTGCATATTAGGCTGAGAAGTGCGTTCTGGCTACTAGGTACGACATATATATATATATATATATATATATATATATATATATATATATATATATATATATATATATATATATATATATATATGTATATATATATATATATATATATATATATATATATATATATATATATGTCGTACCTAGTAGCCAGAACGCACTTCTCAGCCTACTATGCAAGGCCCAATTTGCCTAATAAGCCAAGTTTTCATGAATTAATTGTTTTTCGACTACCTAACCTACCTAACCTAACCTAACCTAACTTTTTCGGCCACCTAACCTAACCTAACCTATAAAGATAGGTTAGGTTAGGTTAGGTAGGGTTGGTTAGGTTCTGTCATATATCTACGTTAATTTTAACTCCAATAAACAAAAATTGACCTCATACATAATGAAATGGGTAGCTTTATCTTTCATTAAGAAAAAAATTAGAGAAAATATATAAATTCAGGAAAACTTGCCTTATTAGGCAAATTGGGCCTTGCATTGTAGGCCGAGAAGTGCATTCTGGCTACTAGGTACGACATATATATATATATATATATATATATATATATATATATATATATATATATATATATATATATATATATATATATATATATATATATATATATATATATATGTCGTACCTAATAGCCAGAACGCACTTCTCAGCCTACTATTCAAGGCCCGATTTGCCTAATAAGCCAAGTTTTCATGAATTAATGTTTTTTCGTCTACCTAACCTACCTAACCTAACCTAACCTAGCTGTTTTTGGCTACCTAACCTAACCTTACATATAAATATAGGTTAGGTTAGGTTAGGTAGGGTTGGTTAGGTTCGGTCATATATCTACGTTAATTTTAACTCTAATAAAAAAAAATTGACCTCATACATAGAGAAAAGGGTTGCTTTATCATTTCATAAGAAAAAAATTATAGTAAATATATTAATTCAGGAAAACTTGGCTTATTAGGCAAATCGGGCCTTGAATAGTAGGCTGAGAAGTGAGTTCTGGCTACTAGGTACGACATATATATATATATATATATATATATATATATATATATATATATATATATATATATATATGTCGTACCTAGTAGCCAGAATTCACTTTTTGGCCTACTATTCAAGGCCCGATTTGCCTAATAAGCCAAGTTTTCCTGAATTAATATATTTTTTCTAATTTTTTTCTTATGAAATGATAAAGCTACCCATTTCATTATGTATGAGGTCAATTTTTTTTTATTGGAGTTAAAATTAACGTAGATATATGACCGAACCTAACCAACCCTACCTAACCTAACCTAACCTATCTTTATAGGTTAGGTTTGGTTAGGTAGCCGAAAAAGTTAGGTTAGGTTAGGTTAGGTAGGTTAGGTAGTCGAAAAACAATTAATTCATGAAAACTTGGCTTATTAGGCAAATCGGGCCTTGCAAAGTAGGCTGAGAAGTGCGTTCTGGCTACTAGGTACGACATATATATATATATATATATATATATATATATATATATATATATATGTCGTACCTAGTAGCCAGAACGCACTTCTCAGCTTACTATGCAAGGCCCGATTTGCCTAATAAGCCAAGTTTTCCTGAATTAATATATTTTCTCTAATTTTTTTCTTATGAAATGATAAAGCTACCCATTTCATTATGTATGAGGTCAATTTATTTTTATTGGAGTTAAAATTAACGTTGATATATGACTGAACCTAACCAACCCTACCTAACCTAACCTAACCAATCTTTATAGGTTAGGTTAGGTTAGGTAGCCGAAAAAGTTAGGTTAGGTTAGGTTAGGTAGGTTAGGTAGTCGAAAAAACATTAATTCATGAAAACTTGGCTTAGTAGGCAAATTGGGCCTTGCATAGTAGGCTGAGAAGTGCGTTCTGGCTACTAGGTACGACATATATATATATATATATATATATATATATATATATATATATATATGTCGTACCTAGTAGCCAGAACTCACTTTTTGGCCTACTATTCAAGGCCCGATTTGCCTAATAAGCCAAGTTTTCCTGAATTAATATATTTTTTCTAATTTTTTTCTTATGAAATGATAAAGCTACCCATTTCATTATGTATGAGGTCAATTTTTTTTATTGGAGTTAAAATTAACGTAGATATATGACCGAACCTAACCAACCCTACCTAACCTAACCTAACCTATCTTTATAGGTTAGGTTTGGTTAGGTAGCCGAAAAAGTTAGGTTAGGTTAGGTTAGGTAGGTTAGGTAGTCGAAAAACAATTAATTCATGAAAACTTGGCTTATTAGGCAAATCGGGCCTTGAATAGTAGGCTGAGAAGTGAGTTCTGGCTACTAGGTACGACATATATATATATATATATATATATATATATATATATATATATATATATATATATATATATATATATATGTCGTACCTAGTAGCCAGAATTCACTTTTTGGCCTACTATTCAAGGCCCGATTTGCCTAATAAGCCAAGTTTTCCTGAATTAATATATTTTTTCTAATTTTTTTCTTATGAAATGATAAAGCTACCCATTTCATTATGTATGAGGTCAATTTTTTTTTATTGGAGTTAAAATTAACGTAGATATATGACCGAACCTAACCAACCCTACCTAACCTAACCTAACCTATCTTTATAGGTTAGGTTTGGTTAGGTAGCCGAAAAAGTTAGGTTAGGTTAGGTTAGGTAGGTTAGGTAGTCGAAAAACAATTAATTCATGAAAACTTGGCTTATTAGGCAAATCGGGCCTTGCAAAGTAGGCTGAGAAGTGCGTTCTGGCTACTAGGTACGACATATATATATATATATATATATATATATATATATATATATATATATATATATGTCGTACCTAGTAGCCAGAACGCACTTCTCAGCTTACTATGCAAGGCCCGATTTGCCTAATAAGCCAAGTTTTCCTGAATTAATATATTTTCTCTAATTTTTTTCTTATGAAATGATAAAGCTACCCATTTCATTATGTATGAGGTCAATTTATTTTTATTGGAGTTAAAATTAACGTTGATATATGACTGAACCTAACCAACCCTACCTAACCTAACCTAACCAATCTTTATAGGTTAGGTTAGGTTAGGTAGCCGAAAAAGTTAGGTTAGGTTAGGTTAGGTAGGTTAGGTAGTCGAAAAAACATTAATTCATGAAAACTTGGCTTAGTAGGCAAATTGGGCCTTGCATAGTAGGCTGAGAAGTGCGTTCTGGCTACTAGGTACGACATATATATATATATATATATATATATATATATATATATATATATGTCGTACCTAGTAGCCAGAACTCACTTTTTGGCCTACTATTCAAGGCCCGATTTGCCTAATAAGCCAAGTTTTCCTGAATTAATATATTTTTTCTAATTTTTTTCTTATGAAATGATAAAGCTACCCATTTCATTATGTATGAGGTCAATTTTTTTTATTGGAGTTAAAATTAACGTAGATATATGACCGAACCTAACCAACCCTACCTAACCTAACCTAACCTATCTTTATAGGTTAGGTTTGGTTAGGTAGCCGAAAAAGTTAGGTTAGGTTAGGTTAGGTAGGTTAGGTAGTCGAAAAACAATTAATTCATGAAAACTTGGCTTATTAGGCAAATCGGGCCTTGAATAGTAGGCCAAAAAGTGAGTTCTGGCTACTAGGTACGACATATATATATATATATATATATATATATATATATATATATATATATATGTCGTACCTAGTAGCCAGAACTCACTTCTCAGCCTACTATGCAAGGCCCGATTTGCCTAATAAGCCAAGCTTTCCTGAATTAATATATTTTCTCTAATTTTTTTCTTATGAAATGATAAAGCTACCCATTTTATTATGTATGAGGTCAATTGTTTTTTATTGGAGATAAAATTAAAGTAGATATATGACCGAACCTAACCAACCCTACCTAACCTAACCTAACCTATCTTTATAGGTTAGGTTAGGTTAGGTAGACGAAAAAGTTAGGTTAGGTTAGGTTAGGTAGGTTAGGTCGTCGAAAAACAATTAATTCATGAAAACTTGGCTTATTAGGCAAATCAGGCCTTGCATAGTAGGCTGAGAAGTGAGTTCTGGCTACTAGGTACGACATATATATATATATATATATATATATATATATATATGTTGTACCTAGTAGCCAGAACGCACTTCTCAGACTACTATGCAAGGCCCGATTTGCCTAATAAGCCAAGTTTTCATGAATTAATTGTTTTTCGACTACCTAACCTACCTAACCTAACCTAACCTAACCTAACTTTTTCGGCTACCTAACCTAACCTAACCTATAGAGATAGGTTAGGTTAGGTTAGGCAGGGTTGGTTAGGTTCGGTTATATATCTACGTTAATTTTAACTCCAATAAAAAAAGAATGACCTCATACATAATGAAATGGGTAGCTTTATCATTTCATAAGAAAAAAAAATCGAGAAAATATATTAATTCAAGAAAACTTGGCTTATTAGGCAAATCGGGCCTTGCATAGTAGGCTGAGAAGTGCGTTCTGGCTACTAGGTACGACATATATATATATATATATATATATATATATATATATATGTCGTACCTAGTAGCCAGAACTCACTTCTCAGCCTACTATGCAAGGCCAAATTTGCCTAGTAAGCCAAGTTTTCATGAATTAATTGTTTTTCGACTACCTAACCTACCTAACCTAACCTACCTAACCTAACCTAACCTAACTTTTTCAGCTACCTAACCTAACCTAACCTATAAAGATAGGTTAGGTTAGGTTAGGTAGGGTTGGTTAGGTTCGGTCATATATCTACGTTAATTTTAACTCCAATAAAAAAAATTGACCTCATACATAATAAAATGGGTAGCTTTATCATTTCATAAGAAAAAAATTAGAGAAAATATATTAATTCAGGAAAACTTGGCTTATTAGGCAAATTTGGTCTTGCATATTAGGCTCAGAATTGCGTTCTGGCTACTAGGTACGACATATATATATATATATATATATATATATATATATATATATATATATATATATATATATATATATATATATATATATATATATATATATATATATATATATATATGTCGTACCTAGTAGCCAGAACGCACTTCTCAGCCTACTATGCATGGCCCGATTTGCCTAATAAGCCAAGTTTTCCTGAATTAATATATTTTCTCTAATTTTTTTCTTATGAAATGATAAAGCTACTCATTTCATTATGTATGAGGTCAATTTTTTTTATTCGAGTTCAAATTATCGTAGATATATGACCGAACCTAACCAACCCTACCTAACCTAACCTAACCTATCTTCATAGGTTAGGTTAGGTTAAGTAGCCGAAAACGTTAGGTTAGGTTTGGTTAGGTAGGTTAGGTAGTCGAAAAACAATTAATTCATGAAAACTTGGCTTATTAGGCAAATCGGGCCTTGCATAGTAGGCTGAGGGGTGCGTTCTGGCTACTAGGTACGACATATATATATATATATATATATATATATATATATATATATATATATATATATATATATATATATATGTCGTACCTAGTAGCCAGAACGCACTTCTCAGCCTACTATGCAAGGCCCGATTTGCCTAATAAGCCAAGTTTTCATGAATTAATTGTTTTTTGACTACCTAACCTAACTTTTCAGCTACCTAACCTAACCTAACCTATAAAGATAGGTTAGGTTAGGTTAGGTAGGGTTTGTTAGGTTCGGTCATATATCTACGTTAATTTTAACTCCAATAAAAAAAAATGACCTGATACATAATGAATTGGGTAGCTTAATCATTTCATAAGAAAAAAAATAGAGAAAATATAATATTTCAGGAAAACTTGGCTTATTTGGCAAATCGGGCCTTGCATAATAGGCCAAGAAGTGCATTCTGGCTGCTAGGTACGACATATATATATATATATATATATATATATATATGTCGTACCTAGTAGCCAGAACTCACTTCTCAGCCTACTATTCAAGGCCCGATTTGCCTAATAAGCCAAGTTTTCCTGAATTAATATATTTACTATAATTTTTTTCTTATGAAATGATAAAGCAACCCTTTTCTCTATGTATGAGGTCAATTTTTTTTATTGGAGTTAAAATTAACGTAGATATATGACCGAACCTAACCAACCCTACCTAACCTAACCTAACCTATATTTATAGGTAAGGTTAGGTTAGGTAGCCAAAAAAAGCTAGGTTAGGTTAGGTTAGGTAGGTTAGGTAGACGAAAAAACATTAATTCATGAAAACTTGGCTTATTAGGCAAATCGGGCCTTGAATAGTAGGCTGAGAAGTGCGTTCTGGCTATTAGGTACGACATATATATATATATATATATATATATATATATATATATATATATATATATATATATATATATATATATATATATATATATATATATATGTCGTACCTAGTAGCCAGAACTCACTTCTCAGCCTACTATTCAAGGCCCGATTTGCCTAATAAGCCAAGTTTTCCTGAATTAATATATTTACTATAATTTTTTCTTATGAAATGATAAAGCAACCCTTTTCTCTATGTATGAGGTCAATTTTTTTTTATTGGAGTTAAAATTAACGTAGATATATGACCGAACCTAACCAACCCTACCTAACCTAACCTAACCTATATTTATAGGAAAGGTTAGGTTAGGTAGTTAAAAAAACCTAGGTTAGGTTAGGTTAGGTAGGTTAGGTAGACGAAAAAACATTAATTCATGAAAACTTGGCTTATTAGGCAAATCGGGCCTTGAATAGTAGGCAGAGAAGTGCGTTCTGGCTATTAGGTACGACATATATATATATATATATATATATATATATATATATATACATATATATATATGCGGAAAATCCACAGAGAAATATGAAATGAGGTGAACGTTTCACCTTGTAAAAGCCTTTGTCAACACCAGTGTGTTGATGAACACACAACAATTGTGTGTTCATGAGGCTTTTCTTTAATCTTTAATCCTTTTTCTCTGACCGCTTAATTAAATTAATCCTCTTTGACCATTTTAAGCTAAGCTATACCTGTTTCTGGTTAATTCTTTCCCTAGGGATGGGTTGGTCAGGTGTCGGCCTATATATCCTCCCCCTTCTCCCTGCTTCTTTTTTTTTTTTTTTCGTGGGAGACATCTCCCGTCACGTCACGCAGGGTGCAGTCGCACCTCCACAGATCTCCAGTATCATCTATTGATTCTGGAAATGGCTCAAAAGGGCCACCACTTATGGGCTTTTCATGCCCAAGCCACCTTTTGGGTGGCTTAATCTTCTCGCTGTCCCTGCTCCTTTAGTCAGTCTGGTGTTGACAAAGGCTTTAACAAGCCGAAACGTTCACCTCATTTCATATTTCTCTGTGGATTTTCTGCATAAAATGATCAGTGGTTTGTGATCGTCAATATATATATATATATATATTTATATATATATATATATATATATATATATATATATATATATATATATATATATATATATATATATATATATATATATGTCGTACCTAGTAGCCAGAACGCACTTCTCAGCCTTCTATGCAAGGCCCAATTTGCCTAATAAGCCAAGTTTTCCAGAATTAATATATTTTCTCTAATTTTTTTCTTATGAAATGATAAAGCTACCAATTTCATAACGTATGAGGTCAATTTTATTTAATTGGAGTTAAATTTAACGTAGATATATGAGCGAACCTAACCAACCCTACCTAACCTAACCAAACCTATCTTTATAGGTTAGGTTAGGTTAGGTAGCCGAAAAAGTTAGGTTAGGTTAGGTTAGGTAGGTTAGGTTGCCGAAAAACAATTAATTCATGAAAACTTGGCTTATTAGGCAAATCGGGCCTTGCATAGTAGGCTGACAAGTGCGTTCTGGCTACTAGGTACGACATAGCAGCAAGGAATCAAGCCTTCACGATAAAATATCGCCAGGATCTGATTCGTGATCAGATATACAAGGCAGAGAATGAAATCAAAGACAACAAAACGCAACTACTTCATGCTACAAACGAGTGGAGAAATAGACACATCGACGAAAGTATCCGTACCCGCATTGAACAACACTTCGACATCCTCACAGACGAACATCACCTCAGCACTGAAACAAGGATTATCAAGAAACTAACAACATTATATGGAGGACCTATGGCAATTCCACGACCAAGAGATGGCTTCCTGAACCTTGCAGGAATTAACCTCACTGAGGACCAAGTCACTCTCCTAAATCTGGGCATAAACTGTCATGTTATGTCCAGACCGAGTGAGATGGCCCGGAAAGTAGAGTTGGAAATTCTGTTGGACGACATATTCGACCTCGAGACACAAAAGAAGGTCACTACCAAAGATACCTTACAAGCAGAACTTATTGCAGAAGGAGGAAAGAATCGAGGCAATTACAGAAGCACCATACTGTCCCCCGAGCTTAAAGCGGCAGCTAAAAGCCTTCGTGAGAACAAGGAGATAGTTGTCAGGAGAGGTGACAAGTCGCCTATATATGTCATTCTTAAAAAAGACGAATATCTGGCGAAAATGAACCTCATACTCTCTGACCAAACTAAGTTCCAAAGGGTAACGAAGGACACTACAGCCGAATTGAAAGCAAAGGTCAACAAACTGATCGAAACTGTGAACGCCAAGAAATCCGGACTCCACCTGCCAAAGATCATTGGGGAATATAAACCTGGATATGCGTATGGAAATGTCAAGACACACAAGCCTGGAAACCCACTTCGGCCAATCATTAGCCAGATACCCACACTCACGTACAGACTGGCGAAGCGACTCAACGGCCTGCTGACTCCTTATGTTCCTTGCGCCTTCAGCCTGAAGTCTCCAAAGGAATTTGTTGACTTACTGCGGGGCACATGGGCCACAGGGATAAGAGCCTCGTTGAACGTAGAATCGCTGTTTACCAACGTACCTGTGGACGAGACAATCGGAATGATAGCCGACAGAGTGTATCGTGATCCAGCCTGTACTCCTCTTGACATACCAGAAAATATTCTGAGGAAACTACTCCAAGCTTGTACTAAAGAGGCACCCTTCTTGAGCCCGGATGGGCACATGTATAAGCAAGTAGATGGGGTCGCCATGGGTTCTCCCCTAGGTGTCCTGTTTGCAAACTTCTACATGGGTACCATCGAGCAAAAAGTCTTAGTCGACATGAACTTGAAACCGGCCATATACTGCAGGTATGTTGACGACATTTTTACACAGGTACCTGATGTCAGACATCTGCAGGAGCTGAAGGAGGCATTTGAGCAGAGTTCCGTGCTACATTTCACTTACGAGATGGAAAAGGATGGGAAGCTGCCCTTTCTAGATGTAACAGTCATGGAAAAGAGCGGAGGTTTCCACACTGAAGTCTACACTAAGGAAACGAACATAGGAATGTGCCTAAATGACAACAGCGACTGCCCAGACAGGTACAAGAGGAGTGTTGTTAACGCATATGTCGACCGTGCTCTCAGCCACAGCTCAGAATGGAAGCAAGTCGACGAAGAACTCTGCAGGGTAAGGCAGGTCCTAGTCAATAACGGCTTCTCCAATGGTTTCGTCGAAGACATCATAAGAAGGAAAGTGAAAAGCCATGCAACCTCTGAAGAGACAACTAACACAACACCTATACCCCCTATTAGACTATTTTACAGGAACTTCTTTTCCACAGCTCATAAAACGGAGGAAAGGGTCCTGAAAGATATTGTTAATAGAAACGTTATCCCTACAGACAAAAATCAGAGGATACAACTGACGATTTACTATAAAACCAGAAAAACGGCCAGCCTACTCATGAGAAACTCTCCAGACACAAAACAGAACGCTTTAAAAGAGACTAATGTCGTCTATGCCTTCAAATGCCCTCTTGGGGACTGTAAGCTCCAAAAAAAACAGTATATAGGCAAGACAACAACATCTCTTTCTAGGCGTTTAACGATGCATAAGCAACAGGGCTCCATTAAGGAACATATAATCTCTTCCCACAACCAAACCATCGCCAGAGAAATCCTAGTAAACAACACAGAAATCATCGATAGATACAGCGATAGCAGGCGGCTTAACGTTTGCGAGGCACTACACATCAAGAAGTCAACACCAGCAATCAACAGCCAATTATTGCACAACTATATTCTACCCACCTCAAGACTCCGCTCCAATATAGAAGCATCAAGAAATATGGACCAATAGGCTTTCTACAAACACTTCTATTCAATACCCATTGTTTCGTGTTCTGTCTTGTGTTGATGAAATTAATACCCTATTAATGTCACCTCTTGTTCTGTCTTGTGTTGATGAAATTAATACCCTATTAATGACACCTTTTGTTCTGTCTTGTGTTTATTAATGCCACATCATCCCTTCCACCTCACTCAAATGTAGATATAAAATCGGAGATGCGTAAGTTCTATTCAGTTGTGTATTTGTAAACTAAAGTCTTTGAAAATGTAATAAGTTTTACGAAATGCGCTCGTGTCGCGTCAGACTAGAAATAAAAATGAATTTTGGAGAATTGATTTTTGATTTACCTCCAACAGTGAAAAGAAATGTACGAAAGATTGAGAAAATTCGTGTTAGAATTATTAATCTTACTTTTTCGGTCATATTTAATAATATATGTCTACAGGAAAGACTGCTACCAAAATATACTAATATATATATATATATATATATATATATATATATATATATATATATATATATATATATATATATATATATATATATATATATGTATATATATATATATATATATATATGTATATATATATATATATATATATATATATATATATATATATATATATATATATATATATATATATATATATATATGTATATGTATATATATATATATATATATATATATATATATATATATATATATATATACATATATATATATATATATATATATATATATATATATATATATATATATATATATATATATATATATATATATAATATAGGCTCATTGACGTCACCAGAGACCCAAGGGCTTCCAGTTTTTTATTTCAGCGTCTCAGTGTGGCGATCCAGAGGGGAAATGCTTGCTGCGTCCTCGGTTCCTGTCCAGAAGCGGAGGAGCTTCAAGAGATCCATAACCTTTAGGCATTTGTCTTGTATGTTTTGTAACCTTTAAATACACAATAAAGGAAAAAAAAAGGGAAGGGGGTGGTAGGAGAAAAGCACACAGAAACTGTATTGGAGGGGACCCACATTCCCTCCAATGCGTTATGTGTGGTTTCCTCCGAGGCTATGGGTCCCCCTTCTTCCAGCCAGAGGTGGTACTCCCTTCCCTATATATATATATATATATATATATATATATATATATATATATATATATATATATATATATATATATATATATATATATATATATATATATAAATATATATATATATATATATATATATATATATATATATGTGTGTGTGTATATCACGAAAGTAAACACGTGATTAAAAATGTGACAATGTCAGACCACGGAGGAAAAATGAAACAGGAATTTCCTTAAATACTTTCGTATATTAATACGAAATATATATATATATATATATATATATTATTAAATATGACCGAAAAAGTAAGATTAATAATTCTAACACGAATTTTCTCAATCTTTCGTGCATTACGCTTCACTGTTGGAGGTAAATCAAAAATCACTTCTCCAAAATTCATTTTTATTTCTAGTCTGACGCGACACGGGCGCGTTTCGTAAAACTTATTACATTTTCAAAGACTTCACAAATACACAACTGATTAGAACGTATCTCTGATTTTATATCTACATTTGAGTGAGGTGGGAGGGGTGATGTGGCATTAACACAAGACAGAACAAGAGGGGATATTAATAGGGTATTAAAAGTATCAACACAAGACAGAACAGAAACAATGGGTATTGAATAGAAGTGTTTGTAGAAAGCCTATTGGTCCATATTTCTTGATGCTTCTATATTGGAGCGGAGTCTTGAGGTAGGTAGAATATAGTTGTGCAATAATTGGCTGTTGATTGCTGGTGTTGACTTCTTGATGTGTAGTGCCTCGCAAACGTCAAGCCGCCTGCTATCGCTGTATCTATCGATGATTTCTGTGTTGTTTACTAGGATTTCTCTGGCGATGGTTTGGTTATGGGAAGAGATTATATGTTCCTTAATGGAGCCCTGTTGCTTATGCATCGTTAAACGCCTAGAAACAGATGTTGTTGTCTTGCCTATATACTGGGTTTTTTGGAGCTTACAGTCCCCAAGTGGGCATTTGAAGGCATAGACGACATTAGTCTCTTTTAAAGCGTTCTGTTTTGTGTCTGGAGAGTTTCTCATGAGTAGGCTGGCCGTTTTTCTGGTTTTATAGTAAATCGTCAGTTGTATCCTCTGATTTTTGTCTGTAGGGATAACGTTTCTATTAACAATATCTTTCAGGACCCTTTCCTCCGTTTTATGAGCTGTGGAAAGAAGTTCCTGTAAAATAGTCTAATAGGGGGTATAGGTGTTGTGTTAGTTGTCTCTTCAGAGGTTGCATGGCTTTTCACTTTCCTTCTTATGATGTCTTCGATGAAACCATTGGAGAAGCCGTTATTGACTAGGACCTGCCTTACCCTACAGAGTTCTTCGTCGACTTGCTTCCATTCTGAGCTGTGGCTGAGAGCACGGTCGACGTATGCGTTAACAACACTCCAAGGAGTGCCGGACCAACCGGGCTGTGGTGGGTATGTGGGCCTGCGGGCCGCTCCAAGCAACAGCCTGGTGGACCAAACTCTCACAAGTCGAGCCTGGCCTCGGGCCGGGCTTGGGGAGTAGACGAACTCCCAGAACCCCATCAACCAGGTACCAGGTAACTCCTCTTGTACCTGTCAGGGCAGTCGCTGTTGGCATTTAGGCACATTCCTATGTTTGTTTCCTTAGTGTAGACTGCAGTGTGGAAACCTCCGCCCTTTTCCATGACTGTTACATCTAGAAAAGGCAGCTTCCCATCCTTTTCCGTCTCGTAAGTGAAACGCAGCACGGAACTCTGCTCAAATGCCTCCTTCAGCTCCTGCAGATGTCTGACATCAGGTACCTGTGTAAAAATGTCGTCAACATACCTGCAGTATATGGCCGGTTTCAAGTTCATGTCGACTAAGACTTTTTGCTCGATGGTACCCATGTAGAAGTTTGCAATCAGGACACCTAGGGGAGAACCCATGGCGACCCCATCTACTTGCTTATACATGTGCCCATCCGGGTTCAAGAAGGGTGCCTCTTTAGTACAAGCTTGGAATAGTCACTCTCCTAAATCTGGGCATAAACTGTCATGTTATGTCCAGACCGAGTGAAATGGCCCGGAAAGTAGAGTTGGAAATTCTGTTGGACGACATATTCGACCTTGAGACACAAAAGAAGGTCACTACCAAAGATACCTTACAAGCAGAACTTATTGCAGAAGGAGGAAAGAATCGAGGCAACTACAGAAGCACCATACTGTCCCCCGAGCTTAAAGCGGCAGCTAAAAGCCTTCGTGAGAACAAGGAGATAGTTGTCAGGAGAGGTGACAAGTCGCCAATATATGTCATTCTTAAAAAAGACGAATATCTGGCGAAAATGAACATCATACTCTCTGACCAAACTAAGTTCCAAAGGGTAACGAAGGACACTACAGCCGAATTAAATTGCGTTGAAAGAAAAAAATAATAATAATAAAAAAGGGGGGATCATGGTAGAAAATAGCCAATATACAAGTTGGTCAACAAACAGCATTTTTTTTTGTAAATAGTAAGACATTGGTTGACATTTAGAAGTAAGGTAGGTTACATGGAGTTAATTAGGTAGTACTTAGTTTTCGTTCTGTCTAAATACCTCACCTGGGAATCTACCATAACCAAAATTCGTTTAGAGTTTGACTCCAGCTCCAACTATAACCTCTCAATATTATTACTTCCACAACCAGGTGACTCTGAAAGGTATACTGCCTACATCATAGCCTAACTTAACCAATTCTAACCTAACTTATCAGTCTATGAATGGAAACAGAGCACCAACTTCCTTCCATGTCATGGGAACCAAAATTTACCTTCACATTAATTAGTCATTGCCTTTCTCCATCACCGAGGAGGTGACGAGCCACAGGATTTTTTCAGAATGAAAACAGAGTTCAAAACGGTGACTCTCAACAATGGGCCACATGTCACTAAGATGTGCGTCTCATTGCTCATTGATCACATCCATACTTTCTTAACATTAATTAACCAAAGTAGTTTAGTTCATATCCATCTAAATAGATTTTACCTGTATCCATTTGAAGAAGTGAAATCTCATCGAACTACATTATAAGGTGTCGACCAAACCACACACTAGAAATTGAAGAGATGACGATGTTTCGTCGTTGTCTGGTGGGGGGCCTCGTAGCCTGGTGGATAGCGAGGGGGGCCTCGTAGCCTGGTGGATAGCGCGCAGGACTCGTAATTCTGTGGCGCGAGTTCGATTCCCGCACGAGGCAGAAACAAATGGGCAAAGTTTCTTTCACCCTGAATGCCCCTGTTACCTAGCAGTAAATAGGTACCTGGGAGTTAGTCAGCTGTCACGGGCTGCTTCCTGGGGGTGGAGGCCTGGTCGAGGACCGGGCCGCGGGGACACTAAAGCCCCGAAATCATCTCAAGATAACCTCAAGATATTGTTGTTGTTTTAAATTTAGCTGCTCATAAAGAAATGTCCATGTATTACGGGCTATGGTGAACCCGCAATTGAGTTCGGTTATTTGCGATAACCTTGTTACTCTGATATTTGGGTCAAAATTTTAAATGGAGGTGCGGTTTCCTCCTTTTTCCCTGTTTCTTTTTCGCTTCTGTTTTAGTCGTGTTTTAATAACATTATATTGGTGGCGGGTGTAGGTGCAGAATGTTCACTAGTGAGTCCTATACTTTAACGGCTTTTCTAGCCATTGTTGTGGCTGTGGAATGTGCATCTAATGCAGCTGCTGTCGTTGGATTAATGTTTAGCTTTATGCGCAGGACTTCAGAAGCTTCACATTCCAGTAAGTAGTGCAATAGTGGCGCCTTTGCATCTGTTCCACAGATATGACACTCTTTAACTATTGGGTTTATTACTCCCCAGCAGCACTTGTAACCAAGTCTGAGTCTGTGTATGGCTACTGTAATGTCTCTGGATATCTTTTTGTCAGGCTTGAAAGAGTAGTACCCAGTGGCTTGTTCATACCATATCCCAGTGGATCTTCTTTCCACTACTTTGGCTCTGTGGCGACTTTTGATAGTTGGGAGTATCTTCTTTTTGATTTGCTGCTTAATCTGTGCAAAACTTGGAAGTATTTGAACCTGTACAACAGGTAGAGCAGTGGCAGTTTTTGCTAGTGAGTCTGCCTTTTTATTACTAATAAAAATAAAATAAAAAGGCAGACTCACTAGCAAAAACTGCCACTGCTCTACCTGTTGTACAGGTTCAAATACTTCCAAGTTTTGCACAGATTAAGCAGCAAATCAAAAAGAAGATACTCCCAACTATCAAAAGTCGCCACAGAGCCAAAGTAGTGGAAAGAAGATCCACTGGGATATGGTATGAACAAGCCACTGGGTACTACTCTTTCAAGCCTGACAAAAAGATATCCAGAGACATTACAGTAGCCATACACAGACTCAGACTTGGTTACAAGTGCTGCTGGGGAGTAATAAACCCAATAGTTAAAGAGTGTCATATCTGTGGAACAGATGCAAAGGCGCCACTATTGCACTACTTACTGGAATGTGAAGCTTCTGAAGTCCTGCGCATAAAGCTAAACATTAATCCAACGACAGCAGCTGCATTAGATGCACATTCCACAGCCACAACAATAGCTAGAAAAGCCGTTAAAGTATAGGACTCACTAGTGAACATTCTGCACCTACACCCGCCACCAATATAATGTTATTAAAACACGACTAAAACAGAAGCGAAAAAGAAACAGGGAAAAAGGAGGAAACCGCACCTCCATTTAAAATTTTGACCCAAATATCAGAGTAACAAGGTTATCGCAAATAACCGAACTCAATTGCGGGTTCACCATAGCCCGTAATACATGGACATTTCTTTATGAGCAGCTAAATTTAAAACAACAACAATATCTTGAGGTTATCTTGAGATGATTTCGGGGCTTTAGTGTCCCCGCGGCCCGGTCCTCGACCAGGCCTCCACCCCCAGGAAGCAGCCCGTGACAGCTGACTAACTCCCAGGTACCTATTTACTGCTAGGTAACAGGGGCATTCAGGGTGAAAGAAACTTTGCCCATTTGTTTCTGCCTCGTGCGGGAATCGAACCCGCGCCACAGAATTACGAGTCCTGCGCGCTATCCACCAGGCTACGAGGCCCCCCTCGCTATCCACCAGGCTACGAGGCCCCCCACCAGACAACGACGAAACATCGTCATCTCTTCAATTTCTAGTGTGTGGTTTGGTCGACACCTTATAATGTAGTTCGATGAGATTTCACTTCTTCAAATGGATACAGGTAAAATCTATTTAGATGGATATGAACTAAACTACTTTGGTTAATTAATGTTAAGAAAGTATGGATGTGATCAATGAGCAATGAGACGCACATCTTAGTGACATGTGGCCCATTGTTGAGAGTCACCGTTTTGAACTCTGTTTTCATTCTGAAAAAATCCTGTGGCTCGTCACCTCCTCGGTGATGGAGAAAGGCAATGACTAATTAATGTGAAGGTAAATTTTGGTTCCCATGACATGGAAGGAAGTTGGTGCTCTGTTTCCATTCATAGACTGATAAGTTAGGTTAGAATTGGTTAAGTTAGGCTATGATGTAGGCAGTATACCTTTCAGAGTCACCTGGTTGTGGAAGTAATAATATTGAGAGGTTATAGTTGGAGCTGGAGTCAAACTCTAAACGAATTTTGGTTGTGGTAGATTCCCAGGTGAGGTATTTAGACAGAACGAAAACTAAGTACTACCTAATTAACTCCATGTAACCTACCTTACTTCTAAATGTCAACCAATGTCTTACTATTTACAAAAAAAATGCTGTTTGTTGACCAACTTGTATATTGGCTATTTTCTACCATGATCCCCCCTTTTTTATTATTATTATTTTTTTCTTTCAAAGCAATTTATACTTTAAGCTCAATTACTATTAAGTTTTAGTCTAAGTGTTTTTTTCCCCACCTCACCTTGCCCGAAACGCTATGTGTACTAGTGGCTTTAGGTATTGTATGTACTACCTCTATCTTTAAATCTAACAGAATGTTTGTACTGTAACTCTGCAACTATGTATGTACTGTTCCTAAATAAATTATTATTATTATTATTATTATTATTATTATTATTATTATTATTATTATTATTATTATTATCATTATTATTATTAGAACGTTTTGTGCCAGAGATGGGGAGAACAGGTTTGCTATCAGGGAGCTGAAATTGGTGATATTGTTGGCAACATGAATGATATTATGGCTGGAAATGGGAACAAACCCATGATTTGTATTAGTGCAGGTGGAAATGCTGTTGGACGAGTTAAGAGTGAGGAACTGATATTAAGGTTTAAGGGGGCATATCGAAAAATATCGTTATAAATTAAAATTGTTCAATTTGCTTATAAATTTTTTTATGAAATGGTTATAAAAAGGGCTGCAACTGGTCCAAGTTTCACCTTCACACCCTAAACAGAAAAGGAGAAAAAAAATACATAACGTATTATGCAACGAATGTTCAACATTCTCAAATAATCTCAGGGAACACATGTGTCAACTAAAATGTCTACTATGTGCTGTAGAATTACAAACTCTTGTAATAATTGTAATATGTATGTTCAATATATTTATATTTTTTTTTTTTTTTTTTATTATTATTTTTTTTTTTTTGCCAATTTTTTTTCTCGTTTGTTATCAAGGGATTTGCATGAAACTTGCACATCTTGCTTAATGGATGCCTATCTGCAAGGGTGCCAATTATGAACGAAATCTGTCGAAGTCAAGCTCAGCTACAGGTAGCCGAACTTGGATCTTTATTTTACTCTGGAAAGTAATTTACACCTTCAAATTACTTCAGAGCTTTCATTTATTAATCAATTTACATGCAAATTACACCTTATATGTAGCGTTTGTGCTTCTACAGACTCTAGTAGACATTTTAGTCCAAAGTCTATTTGTTGATTTTATAAAAATTTATAAATATCATATATTGCATATTTTTTTAGTAGGGTAACTTTGAAAAATTATATTATTGCACTAAACACTTTTTTGATAAAACTGATCACTAGAATCCTTTATTATGTGCTTAATTTAATATCTGAGTGTTATAGAAATGATTTTAGTTGACACATGTGTTCCCTGAAACTATTTGAAAATTCTTTGCATAATTCGTTGTTTATTTTTTTCTCCTTTTCTGTTTAGGGTGTGATGATGATACTTGGACCAGCTGCAGCCCTTTCTATAACCATTTCATAAAAAATTTATAAGCAAATTGAACCACTTTTAATTTTACACCGATATGCCCCCTTAAGACAGCCACAGAATTAGTTAGGAGCAAGGGAGGAATCCCGATCATATGTGGCATTCTTCCAAGAAAGGGAGTTGAAAGTAAGTGGTTGTCGAGGGTACTTAGTGTCAATTGCCGGCTGGATAGATATTGCAAATCAAATGCGTTGCTGCGAACTTGTTGGAACCAGTGGTTGGAGGCGTTTGTTTGGGTTTGGGTTTAAGCTATTAGTAGATAGTGGTATGGGAATTGATATGGAGGAAGGAGGTAATAAAAGTTTGTGTTTTTGGGAGAAACAGATTGGCAAAATGATCAGGGAAAGAGAAGGGCCTCGAAATAACAATTCACATAGGGTATATTCCACTAACAGTAGAAGTCTAAGAAACAAAATAAATGTTTTAAATGCTCTTGTCTGCACAGAAAAAAATGATATTATTTCACTTACCGAAACGTGAATGAATGTAGAAAATAGAGAACTATTAGCTGAATATCAAATAAATAGATTTAAACTATTTCACACAGATATATTAGACGAGGAGGGGGAGTAGCCATATGTTAGGGACAATTTGAAATGTAGTCTCAAAGAGGGAATCAAAACTGAGACACACACAGAAACTATTTGGATAGAATTAAACGAAAAAGCAAATAATCTTATAATAGGAGTTACTTATAGGCCACCCAATTTAGACAGAATGGAAGCAAAGCATCTATGGGATGAAATATCTGGAACATCTAGGTCTGACAGTATTTGTGTCATGGGTGACTTTAATTTTAGTGGAATAAACTGGATTAACAGAACAGGGAATAACGAAGCAGAAGATGTTATAGAATTAATTGACGATAGTTTTCTTATGCAACACATTAAGGGACCAACGCAGGAAAATAATATTTTAGATTCAGTGTTAACTAACAGGGAAACACAGATTAATGACATCGAAATTGGGAGTGTACTAGGAAACAGTGATCACATAGAAATCAGATTTAGCATAGAGTGGAATAGATCTGCAGGAGAACATTCTGTTAGAGTGCCTAATTTTCGTAAAGCTAATTTTAATATCCTAAGAAATTTTTTGGGTCAAATAGATTGGAAAGTCTTGGGCATAGGGGGTGGGCCGGTCTTGGAGCAAGACGTGAACCCAGCAATGTGTGATGTAAAAGAGGAATTCGATTCGGATTCAAAATATAACTCATTTACAAATATTCTAAGAGGAGCACAGGAACGTAGTATACCTTACAAATTGAATACATCAAATACAAATGACCCGCAATGGATAACAAAGGATCTGAAAAACCTTATAGGTAGAAAGAGAGCTTGGTACAAAAGGATTAAGAATGGGAAAGTCAGTTTAGAACAAGAATTCGCCCAACTGGTTAGAAATGTTAAAAAAGAGATAAGGAGAGCAAAAAGAAACTATGAAATTCGTATTAGCAGGCCAAGCAAAGGCAAATCCTAAAGTATTTTTCAGTTATACCGAACAAAGGTTAGGGAAAGGATAGTTCCATTAAAAACCGAGACAGGTCAGATAACGGATAATGACGAAGAGATGAGTAGTATTTTTAATAAATATTTTGTCTGTATTTACTAAAGAAGAACTTAACTCTATGCCTTCAGCCGAACAAGTCCATGTGGGTGGGGACGACGACAGGTTAACTAGTCTAACAGTTACCAGGGATGATATTATTAAACAAATAGAAAAACTTAAACCAAACAAATCCCCAGGGCCGGATGGAGTGTTTACCAGGGTGCTTAAAGAATGCAAAGAGGAGCTTTGCGAGCCATTGTATACCATATTTAATAAATCATTAGAGTCATGGAAGGTTGCTAATGTGGTACCAATTTTTTAAGGAAGGAGATACATCACTTGCATCAAACTATCGGCCAATTAGCCTAACGTCTATTGTGAGAAAGTTACTTGAATCGATAACTGCAAATACCATTCCTTTTCATCTTGAAAAACAAAAATTACTAAATGCGTAACAACATGGCTTTACAAATGGCCGTTCATGTTTAACAAATTTGCTATCATTTTATTCCAGCATAGTTAAGGCAGTTGATAGTGGTAAGGTCTGCGATGTTGTGTACCTTACTTTAGCAAAGCTTTAGATACAGTACCACATGAAAGATTGATTAAAAATATAGAGGCTCGGGGTATTGGGGGTGCTATACTAAGTTGGATTAGGGCATGGCTATACCAAAGGAAACAGAGAGTTAGTATAAATAGGGTTACGTCAGAGTGGGAAAATGTTGTAAGTGAAGTACCTCTAGGCTCTATCCTGGGACCTCTGTTGTTTATAATATATATAAATGATTTAGATTCAGGTTTGAGTAGCAACATTTGCAAATTTGCCGATGATACAAAAATCGGTAGGGAAAATAACACTGACGAAGACTCACTATCACTTCAAGTTGATCTAAATAGGTTTTGGAAATAATTAAAAGATTGGCAGATGCAGTTTAATGCTGATAAATGTAAAGTTTTAAGGCTAGGTAATGATGATAGAGTTACAAGATACGAGCTGGATGGTATTGAGATTGCGAAGTCGGATTGCGAAAGGAATCTGGGAGTTATGATTAGTAAGAATTTAAAACCAAAGGATCAATGCATGAATGTTCGTAATAAGGCAAATAGAACACTGGGATTTATTAATTGAAGCGTTAGTAACAAGACACCTGGTGTTGGCCAGACCACACACTAGAAGGTGAAGGGACGACGACGTTTCGGTTCGTCCTGGACCATTGTCAAGTCGATTGTGACTTGAGAATCGACTTGAAAATGGCCCAGGACGGACCGAAACGTCGTCGTCCCTTCACCTTCTAGTTTGTGATTTGGTCAACATTCTTCAGCCACGTTATTGTGACTCATCGCCTGCTGATGAGTCACATCGTGACTCGTCAGCAGGCGATGAGTCACGATGGTGACTATTGCGAGTCAATAGCAGGTGACTATTGTGACTCATCGTGTTGTTCTTCAGCTATATCTTGCTATGGTTAGGCCCCATTTAGATTATGCAGTTCAGTTTTGGTCACCGTACTACAGAATGGATATAAATTCACTTGAACGTGTCCAGTGTAGGATGACAAAGTTAATTCCCCAAATTAGAAATCTTTCATATGAAGAAAAATTAACAAAGCTTAAATTGCATTCACTGGAAAGGCGAAGAATTAGGCGTGACATGATAGAGGTTTACAAGTGGATGAATGGTCATAACATAGGGGATATTAATCGGGTATTAAAAGTATCAATATAAGACAGAACACGAAACAATGCATATAATTTGGATAAGTTTAGATTTAGGAAAGACTTGGGTAAATACTGGTTCTGTAACAGCGCTGTTGATTAGTGGAACCAATTACCGTGTAACGTGGTGGAGGTGGGGTTCCTCAATTATTTGAAGGGTGAGCTCTACATGTATATGAGTGGGATTGGGTGGTTATAGATAGGAGCTGCCTCGTATGGGCCAAAAGGCCTTCTGTAGTTACCTTTGTTCTTATGTTCTTATGTTCTTATGTTCTTTTATATCAACATAAGAACAAACGTAACTGCAGAAGACCTATTGGCCCATACGAGTCAGCTCCTATTTATAACCATCCAATCCCCCTCATATACGTGTCTAACCCACGTTTGAAACAATCGAGGGACCCCAACTCCACCACGTTCGTAACGTGGTAAACATAATCAGGGGCATTACGATATCTGATACCACATATTCAGATCATACGTTCATTGAAGTGCAAACTACCATAAATTCTCAGAATAGACCTAAAACGTTGATCAAGCGAGAAGGGTTATTCAGTAAATTCAATTTGAATAATAAAAGGATAGACTGGGGAAAATAAACAGGGAACTTATTCCGTGGGAGACTGTTCTAAGTAATACTTGTCCTACAGATGAATTGAAAAACTGACTTCGGAAGCGTATCAAGTCTGTCTGAACCATGTTCCTTTGAGGAAAGTCAGAAAAAGGTCCAACGTAGAAAGAAAACGCAGACGACACTATGAAAGAAGGAAAACAATAACGGAAATGCTTAAGAAGACACGACTTTCCCGTCAAAGAAGGAATAATTTAAATAGGGAGATTGAAGAAGTCGAACGGAAATTTAAACACTCATATCAAACTGAAGAAAGGCAGTTAGAATAGAAAGCAATTTAGGATATAAAGAAAAATCCAAAATACTTATTCACATATGCGAAATCAAAAGAAAAAACCACCGCCAGTATTGGACCTATTCGTTCGAGTGAAGGTTCATACACGGAGGATGACAAAGAAATTAGTGAAATCCTAAAAAAACAGTATGAGGACATGTTTAGCACTCCAATAAACAACATGAAGGTGGAAGAGCCAGACAATTTCTTTATGCGTGATATCCAAACCCCTGTAAATATAACTGATATCAACACGAGCGTACTAGATTTTGAAAGAGAAATTGAAAACATGCCCATGCACTCAGCTCTTGGTCCAGATTCATGGAATTCAACATTTTTAAAGAAATGCAAGGTGCCAGTAGCAAAAGTACTCAGTATAGTGTGGAGGAAGAGCTTGGACACGGGGGAAGATACCAGATGCACTTAAAGTAGCAGGCATAGCCCCTCTACACAAGGGAGGGAGCAAAGTATTGGCAAAGAATTATTGGCCAGTTGCACTAACGTCCCAAATAATTAAAGTATTTGAGAGAGTGATTAGGAGTCAGGTGACCAATTTCATGGGAGACCAATGACCTTCACAACCCAGGCCAACATGGATTTCGAGCGGCAAGATCGTGCCTCTTACAACTACTTGATCACTACGACAAAGTCACTGAGGCATTAGAAGAAGAACGGAATGCTGATGTGGTATACACAGACTTCGCAAAGACTTTCGATAAATGTGACCATGGAGTCATAGAACACAAAATGAGATCAATGGCAATAACTGGTAAAGTAGGACGCTGGATACTCGGTTTTCTGTCAAACAGGACTCAACGAGTAACAGTCAATCATATAAAATCGAGTCCAAGCGCAGTTAAAAGCTCTGTACATCAGGGTACAGTCCTTGCACCGCTGCTTTTTCCTTATTCTCATATCAGATATAGACAAAAATACAGGTCACAGCTTTGTATCATAATTTGCAGATGACACAAAAATCAGCATGAAAATTACCTCGGCTGAAGACATTTAAAAATTTCAAGCAGATATTAATAAAGTTTTCGACTGGGCAACAGAAAATAGCATGATGTTTAACAATGATAAATTTCAGGTACGGTAAAAATGAGGACCTTAAACATAATACAGGGTACAAAACACAATCAATGTACCCATAGCAGGAAAGCAGCATGTAAAGGATTTGGGAATAATGATTTCTGACGACCTAACGTTTGGGGAGCATAACCAAGCCAATATTGCGTCAGCCAGAAAAATGATCGGATGGATTACGGGAACTTTCAAATCCAGGGATCCCATCACAATGGTTGTAATATACAAATCACTTGTTATGTCTCGCCTTGAGTATTGCTCAATACTCACTTCCCCCTTCAGAGCAGGCGAGATTGCTGAAATAGAGGGAATACAGAGACCATATACGGCATACACAGAAGAAATAAAGCACTTAAATTAATGGGATCGTCTCAAAGCTCTCCAAATGTACTCACTAGAAAGAAGACGAGTGAGATATCAAGTAATATATACGTGGAAGATACTGGAGGGCCAAGTACCAAATCTACACAGTACAATAACAACATACTGGAGTGATCGATATGGAAGAAAATGCAGAATAGAACCAGTGAAGAGCAGGGGTACCATAGGCACAATCAGAGAACACTGTATAAACATCAGAGGTCCATGGTTCACGTCCTCCCAGCGAGCATAAGAAATATTGCCGCAACAACCGTGGATATCTCCAAGAGAAAACTAAATAATTTTCTCCAAGGAGTGCCGGACCAACCGGGCTGTGGTGGATATGTGGGCCTGCGGGCCACTGCAAGCAACAGCCTGGTGGACCAAATTCTCACAAGTCAAGCTTGGCCTCGGGTCGGGCTTGGGAAGTAGAAGAACTGCCAGAACCCCATCAACCAGGTATCCCCACACTGAAGACTGATAACCCAAATGGACTCTTCATGGATGTGATACCAACATCAAATCATATACCACATGTCATCCTATCCCTACTGGATTTTGAAGACGCCATAGCCAGTATGCCTATTGTTCTGCCCTGAGGGGGCTGGGAACTTTGGGACTTAAACCTCCAAAAGAGAGCTCTGGTTGTTGCACTAGACTGTTACTTGCGTACAGGCGGACAACGTCCCCAACCACTCTTTGACGGAACAAACAACCAACCTCGACAGCCACACTCCCGCTACCGTCGATCGACCAGCAATGGACACTGGAGTGCTTGTAATTTACCTAGGAGATTACCCTGTATACCTCTTGATCTTGGAGAGGGGTTCAGCATCACATATTTAGGGGTGCTGCTCCAATATTGGTCTCGTCTTGTGTATACACCCTACTCGAGCCAACGTGTCTCCCCACTCTTTCCTTGTTTGGAGTGATCTCCTAAATCCCCCTTTCGTGAATAAATATCTTCTGCCACCCTGTCCGCAGCCATGACCTCTCTCTTTCCCGCTTTCTGGGAAACCTCACCAGGACAAGAGGAAAAGTTAGCTAATATATACATTTAATATACAAAGAAAACGTACATAATACATGACATATAAAATAGAATATTATCATTCAGCACTCTAACCTGCTACGACCCGGTAGCATTCCAATATCTTTTCATGGCTTCACCCACTGTCCATATCAAGTGGCTGCTCAACTCTTGTCTTACCACTTTCTACTCTCTCACTAAATGGGGCCAAAATCCTGTCACGACAATTCTGTATCCTCAGTCCTAAAAGTATATGAAACTCAGCTCGGGCTGAAAAACCAGAAACGTCTTCATAAGTATCCCTCAACAAAAGAAGAAATCAATCTCTCACCTTACACTACGTCTTACATGCCAATAAGCATTCAAGCACTGCCCTTATACAATCATGTGTGTCCACCAGGAACCTCTGCTCTGCTCCTAGAGATTCACTACTAATATATATATAGACTACACCACCAGTCTCCGTGGTGTAATGGTAAGACACTCGCCTGGTGTTCCACGAGCGCTTTATTCTGGCGTTCGTATCCTGGCAGGGGAGGCTTTCCTTAACTGTAGTCTCTGTTAAACTCAACAGTAAAATGGGTATTTGGTTGTAAAAACGATTCTTCGAGGGGGTCGTATTCCAGGGACCATAGGATTAAGTAAGAACTTTCCCGAAACGCTATGTGTACTAGTGGCTGTACAAGAATGTAAGAACTCTTGTATATATCTAAAAAAAATATATAACTCTAGGTCCTCCAAAATATCAGGAATTCACTTCTATAGTTCTCCCAATCTGCTGCACAACAAAGTGCTAATCCAACATCAGTGATGCTTCACTACTGATTCCACAGAAACATGTGTAGCTCCTCTACACTGATTGAAATCAACTCCTCACTATGATGTTCTGCTCTACCACAGAGTACAGCATACACTTTTTCTCCAACCTCGAAGTTCCTCCATCAACTTCTTCTCTAGCCGCGAAGTTTCTCCATGAACTCCTTCCCAAACAAATCTGCAATTCCATTACCATGCCAATAAAAATTTTCACATAACAAACCATAATTAAATGTTTTCACATAAAATAAACTCCTCCATCCGAAATCCTTATGCCGGCTCTACGGCTCCGTCGATGTGGGTCTTTACCCATCCTGGGCGGGTCCACCTGGGAACATGTCTCAACACGTTACTGGCTTTCCCATTCACTTTCAGTCAGCCACTGACCTCCATCGAGGGCGAACGTACCACCACTTCCTCTAGCATGTCTTCCCAACTTCAACTACTTATTTTAGCTAACTGTCTTAATAAAATATCTATTCTACATATTCACTATGATCGTTTGGCACGTGATCAAACATTAGTATCTAATCTAACAAACGATTAAACAGGCTTACCACCGAGATCTCTGACGTGAGGACGCTCACTCACTGGAGCTCAAACATGGTGCTCACATAGGCCGCCCACAAAAATGCTTCAGGACTGCTTCACAAGGCTTCCTTCAGTCCACGATTTGAGTTCACAACTTCGCCTGGCATGCTCCACAACAGAAATGCCTGCTTACTTCCTTCCTCTTAAAGGCACAACAATTAAAGTTTCATCAAGGCACGACTAACACTCATTTCCAGGCAGCCTCTGCTAGAACCCAGCACAGAGAAATGGTGTACTATGTCCCCAACAACCTCCTCACACTTGAAGACAAGTAGTCTTCAATCCAGCACTAACTCAGGGAACTATATTCTTCCTTATTACGGGAGAACTAACGAAGTACAACGACCTCTGACGACAGTTGTGACTCAAGAGAGGTCAAGGCCTCCTGCTAGCCTCACTTCACATCCCCAAATTATCGACATCTCATTTTATGTTAACTATTACCAACACCCATCCTCTGCTTGTATCCGTAGGTCACTCATTGACGTTTCTCAATTATTTAATATATACATTCATCTGACCTCTCAATAAGGTCCAGAAGGCAGAATAACTATCAGAAAGGTAGATATGTTCCACCCAGGCTATAGTGGTCATAACACAATGCATTCTGCACCAGGCCCTAATTCTTGGAACTCCATGTTCATCAAGAAATGGACAAAACACTATCGCAGGCCCTTCTTATTCCTTGGAGACAGAGCCTAGATACTGGCGTTATCCCCTGACATACTAAAAACAGCTGAGCTAGCACCTCTCCATAAAGGAGGAAATAGGGGTAAGGCAAAAAATTACAGACCGATAGCACTAACATCACACATCATAAAAATCTTTGAAAAAGTGCTAAAAATTAAGATCACAAAATACATGGAATCACAGCATCTCCATAACTCTGGACAACATGGTTTCACAATTTTGCGCTCTTGCCTATCACAGTTGCCGGACCACTATGACATGGTCTTAGATGCCATGAAAGACAAGCAAAACACTGATGTAATTTACACAGATTTCGCCAAAGCCTGCGACAAGCGTGACCATGGTGTTCTTGCACAGAAAATGCGTTCAAAAAGAATTTCGGAAAAAATAGGCAGATGATTCTACAATTTTCTGACTAATAAAGCCCAGAGTGTAACAGTCAACAAAATAAAATCTGAACCATCAGCCATGAAAAGTTCAGTCTCCCAGGGTACTGTGATTGCTCCAGTTCTCTTTCTTATTCTCATATCAGACATAGACAAGGACACAAACTATAGTACCGGATGATCCTTTGCAGATGAACTAGGATTTTTATGAGAGTAGACAACATAGAGGACACAGCAAACATTCAATCAGATGTAAAACAGCTATTTCAATAGGCAACAGAAAATAATTTGGTAGTTAATGAAGATATGTTCCAACCCCTGCACTGCAAAAAAATTAAAATTTAAAAACGAAAATCACACACAAAACGCAGTCAAATCATTCCAAAGAACGAAAAAGTAATGTAAAGGATTTAGGTGTACTCATGGCAAAAGAAGGTACCTTTAAAGAACACAATAAAGTAGCCGTCACATCTGCAAGAAAAATGACAGATTGCATAACAATAACCTTTCAAACATGAAATGCAATATAAATGATACATTTCAAGACGCTAGTGCTCTCTAGAGTGGAATATTGTTGTGCATTGACAGCCCTTTCAAAGCTGGAGAAATTGCTGACCTAGAGAGTGTGCAGAGTGTGCCTTTACTGCTAGAATCCATTCAGTAAATCTTCTAAACTATTGGGACAGACTAAAATGCCTAAATCTGTATTCTCTAGTGTGCAGATACATAATAATTTACACGTGGAAAATATAAGAGAGAGGCTGATCCCAAATCTGCACACACAGAAATTACACCACATGAGACCAGAAGGCATGGCAGGATGTGCAGAATACCCCTGTTGAAAAGCAGAGGTACAATAGGTACTCTGAGAGAAAACTCCATCATCATCAGAGGCCCGAGACTATTCACCACGCTTCTACTACACATAAGGGGCCTAACTGGCCGACCCCTCACAGTGTTCAAGAGAGAACTCGATGAACACCTCTTAAGGATACCTGATCAACCAAGCTTTGATACATATACTAGGCGGCGAACAGCCGCGTCCAAAAACCTGGTTGACCAGTCCAGTAACTAAGGTACCTGGTCGGGGATCAGGCCGCGGGGACGTTGAGCCCCGAAATCATCGAAGGGTAACCGCAAGGTATGGGAACTGAGAGCTGGGTATAATGAATAGTGTAGAACCCAAAAACTAGAGTTTAACAAAGATCTCTGGCTCAAGTGTTTCTGTATGTAATTTCGTGGACATTGTATGATAAGTGCCGAAATGGAGCCAAGTCCAAGAACAGGATCCTAATGGCAGACTCCAGCCCAAGTATGATACTTTTAAATCTAATAGAAATTGAATGACACTTGCTGAAATAACACACTATGAACACAGTCCCATAGTTATCGGGGCAAGAAGTAGCTCTTAGAGTTGGAATCAAAGTGTGATGGCTTTTAATCTCGTGGAAATTAGACAACAGGCGTCAATACGAAAAATCGTGAACGGAGTCGTGTTAGTAGAGCCAGGCCCAGGAACTAAATTAAAATGCTGGACTCTGATTCAGGTTTATCAGTTTTAATCTTCTTGGTAATCGGACAGCAGGCGCCGAAACGGCTGACCGTAAACTTGGTCCAAGATCTTCCGTGGTTAGAAATGGGTTCAAGAACTCGGACCTGCCCTCCAGAACCTCCTTAAAGGATCCGGCTCTTGAGTGGGTAGCGGCAGATATGGGTTTGGGGGTTACAATTTCCATCCCGACGAGGCTAGGCAGGACACAGTGTAGATACTGTTCTGTCTTCGGAGCCTACAGTGGTCATGCCACCCTCGGCTGTAAGACTACCGTATGTATACTGCGGGCAAGTAATTAGCATCATTGCTCACAGACACAGTACACACAATTATTAGAGGACTAGTCAGTAGAACCGGTGAAGTCTGTGGCTGTGCAATATCGTTCGAACACTTTGCCTGTGAAAGAGTACACAAAGGTGTACCTTATGGTGTATAGTTATCCCTAGGTAGGTTATTCACATATGGGTTAGACACTGAACCCAAGGGTACCACAATTTGTACCCCTGACTCCTTAAAATAACCTATCCTGAGCAGAATCCTGACTCTTTACACTTTCCTGTACTGTTTCCTTACACTGACCAGTCCTGTTTCCTTTCACTGTCCTATCCTGAGTATAACCCTGATTACACAAGCGTGTTGTAGCGCTAGACTCAGCTTGCTCCTGACTACTGTAGCTTTAAGTAGCACTAATTCCAGCACCATTCTGACTCCCTAAGCATACAGTTGTGCATGTTTAAGATGGAACCCAATAGAACCCCTGACTCCAGGTACGTTCATGACGATACAGAAATAGATAAAGAGTCATTGCCCCAGACAGCCGGCTGCGTGAAAGGTGGAATGTGAGTGCTGAAGCTCAACTTCTGCAGACACCAGTGTTAGTAAAAAACAGACCGTCAATGGCATCAAATCTACTACTTATAGGAAACAAATAAACTGAACCCAACCATGGCTGATAGAAAACAGAGGCTCAGTATTAATGGAGTAAAGTCAGCGTGAATGGATGTTAATAGTAGTGTGACGCCGAGCTCTCTACTGGCCAGTGTTACCCTTTTGGATATTTTACATGTAGACGTTGATGATTTTAGTTACTTCTAGATGCCAGAAAATGCTATTCAGATGTTAGATGGAAATCTATTTGTAAAGAATTTGACCAAATTTGTTCTGAGCATGCTGTCGTACGTTTTTTTTCTCTGTCGATCTTTTTTTTCTGTATAAAGTAATTAGCATCATTGTTCACAGACACAGTACACACAATTATTAGAGGACTACTCAGTAGAACTGGGGAGGTCTTTGGCTGTGCAATAGTCAGAGTTTTGAGTAAAGGCAGACAATGAGTGTGTTTTATATAAACTGATAATAGTGCTAAGTTGTCATAGTTTATTGTATTGTATCTTATTAACATATATAAAGTTTTATAACCCCCTTTACCTCTATAACCCTTTACAAAAATGCCAAAAGTTAAGCAGTACGATTAAAAATTTAGAGAGGAGTGATTGTAAGACCAACTTCTCAAGGACTGTATAATGGGTGTTCCAAGCGATGATACAAGATCACTCTGTAAGTGCGGCAAAACAGAGTTAAAAGGAAAATATCAAGATTTGAAAACTCATGATCAGTGTAAGAAAAATCAATGCAACTCCTTTCAAGAAGTATACACATCTTACCTCAATGTTTACACCTGCTTAACATAAATCATTAAAATTGGAATGAATTATTACTGTGAACTTATGTTGTCACTCTGCTTTAAAGAACTTTGACCGTCGAGTTAATCTGTGCAAGAAGAATCTTGATGGCAGTAATATTGTGTCAAATTTGCAGATGCATATCATAACAAAATGTTTAGTGTAACCATTTTGAGCAGGAGTTTATTAATGATATAAGTACAGTTTGTTGTTAGATAAGTCTAATTACTTTTAAGTTAGGAATTCATGAGAGTGTCCATTATCTAGAGCAGTACAAATTCTTATAAAGTTGTGTCAACATATTTTGAACTGGTTCTGATTGAAAAATGTAATGCTGAGAGTATTGTAGAGGGGGTTAGACTATTATTATCGAATAGAAAGTTGGACTTGAAGAACCTTGTTGGAATAATAACAGATAATGCGAGTATATGATTGGAGTTAATTGTGGAGTTTATGGAAGATTAAAAGAGGAAGTTCCATCACTCACTTTAATAAGATGTGGAGCCACTCCATACAATTGGCAGTCTTTGACACTTCCTCTAATGTCTACCTAGAAATTTGGAGTTTCTCACTGCAATAACCTATAAATGGGTTTCTCATTGCAGTAACTCATAAATGGTTCTCTCTCTCCTCTGTTAGACAAGTCCACTAAAAAAAATGCTAACTCTAAAACAAGGTGGTTATCTACTCAACCAGCTGTGGGCCGAATATCTGAACAAGGGTAAGAATAGAAGGCTCATTTTATGACATGGAGAGAAAGTGAGAGATGTTACACAGCTGAAATTATTTTTGACATGAATTCCGATGGAAAAAATCTTACATTTCTGCTTTTTATGCAACTCATAATTAGTGATGTACAAAGAATTAACAAGTTGCTTGGTGATCTCCTTTTGCTTGTTAGATTAATTGGAAAGAAAGTTGTGCTTCCTACCTACAATGTTGACCTGCAATATTAATGAATATTTGAACCCAAAGCCATACCTACGCTGCCTATTTTAAACAAAAGTAGAAGAATTAAGAACCAATAAACTTGGTTAATACAACAACGCTAGAGAATATTTTGAGACACCGATGTCAAAGTTTTCTCTTATGTTAGTTTCAACAGTTGAAGCAAAGGCCGCCTGATAATATAAAAGTTTTGAATAACATCCCTTTATTCTCAGCAAATATGTTGCAGCCAAGCAGACATCTCTTCTATGTGTGAAGTCATGAAGTGCTAAGGAGTTTCACAAGAAACAACAGCTAAGGCTTAATAACAATTAAAAACAATATATTTCGTTGATTGGAAAAATGAAACAGATACAGACTCCTTCTGGAAAGAGGTTTTCAAATTTAAAGATACCGCTGATTCAAATTAATTTGAAGATATTAGCAAATGTGCTGCCATCTCTGAATAATATTACGATATTCAAATGCTGAAATAGAAAGAGTATTCAGCAGAAAAACTACATTAAATCCAAGCTGAGAAATCAAATTAAATTAGAACTGCTTAATGCCACTTTGATGGTCAAGTTTAGCTTATCGAGATTAGATAAATGTTGCCACTCTTACGAACTTCCATCCAAAGCGTTGAATGACATCCGAACAATCAATGCATAAAAAAGATCGTGAAGTTTCTTCTCAACCAGACCCATCTTGTGCTGATAATGAAGTTGAAGACGATGTTTTTTTTGTTTTGATTAATGTATAAATATCAAAGTAGCATTATTAGTCATTAATATTTCATGATATTTCAGTTATTATTTATGGTCATAAACGGTGCTGGATTATTAGTATTATGTAATGTATTTTTTTAATAAATTTTAAATGTATATCTGAAGAATACAGATGTTTCTCATGACGTTTCTGGATGTAAAACCGAAAATTTAGTTGGTAGCCCTGTACTGGACCCACTGCTTTTCACAGTTTAAATCGAAATCCTTGATGCCGGAGTGACCAGTTATATTAGCATGTTTGCACATGACACAAAGACAGTGCATGAAACGAACACCTAAATAACCTGAAGAACTCCAAAAATATTTAAACTAGCTGCAGTAATGTATCAGTGCGCAAGATTAACAAAGAGGATGCTGGGATTTATAATTCACAACATCAGCAACAGAATCATGAATATCGTGCCTGAACTACTGTGTATTTATCGCATGTAAGGGATACGCTGCACAGTCCCGCTCGCTTTACTAAAGTACAGACAGACTCTCTAGTGAATGATTAAAATCTCTCAATCTGCTCTCTCTTAAGATCTAGGATATAACCGACCTTTTCAGGTGAATTAGGGGCAATATTAAGGGAGATACAAGCAAGGTTTCGATACTATTGAAACAGGTTAGCGTCCGCAACCATGGGTACAAGCGAGAGAAACTTCACCTTAGCAAGGATACAGAGCAGTACTGGAATGGAAATAGGGTTCTTGAAGTGTGTGGAATGAGCTACAATTAATGTTATTTAACTAAACCAATCAATGCTTCCTAATTCTTGTGTTATTAAAATCAGCATCAGAAAACATCAGGCTGCTGTTTTCATACAACTAGACTACTCACTGTGAGACGTGTGTTGACGACGGCGGCTGGAGAAGACTGAGGCCAAAGTGTATGTAACACTTACAATTAATTATATTGCTCTCCATGCACACGCCCCGTTGATACTCTCATGGGCGGGACACAAATATTGCCTGACTCAATTTCAATAGTTTAACAAATTAATTGACTAAACTTCAAAGTGTCTCTGATCAAAACAATTGCTTTTTAACACATTAATAAAACATAAGCAATAAAGAGAAAACTCGTGCTGGAATTATTGATATACCACTTTAGCTTGAATTTAATAACACACACACATACACACATACACACACACACAACTCAGCCCTCCTATACATCCCCCCTGCCTCAGCCTCCCAAAACCCCCCTGTCCCTTCCACATTTGCACCTCCACAACGATTCCCCTGCCCCTGCTACATCACACTTGTCAGCGACCCCAGTGGGTCAAGCCATGCCCTCCCCAAACCCACCTTCCCATCCCCCCTCCCCAAATACCCCTTCCTACTCCCCTGCCCCTTCTACCCCATTGACTTCAATTCCATCTACTCCATCCCAGCTTCCACTGCACCCCTCTTCCACTCACCCCCAAACCCCACCCAACCCTCACCCCTCCTATGCACCTCCAGCCCACATTTAACCCCCTCACCTTGTGACCCCCTAACACCTTCCCCCATCTCCCTCTTCCCCTCTTCTACCCCAAAACCCCCACCTACCCCCGATTCCCCCCTAACTAATATACCCTCTCTTCCACTCCCAGCACCCATGCTCCATTCTCATCTCAGCTCTCCGCCCTCAGTATCCCTCTTCCCCCCAACCTCTCAACCTCTATCTGACTCTCAGTCTCACTCTATTTCTCAACCCCCCTATGCTATTCAGACCCCTAACTTTCAGACCCATTATGCCCTTCCTACCCCCCTAGATGCCCAGACCCCATTCGCCTACCAGGCACTCCCAGGCACCCCCTTAGCACCCCCCCACTCACCCCCACAGCCCCCACTTGCCCCCCAGACACCCCCCAGTTCCCCCCAGACCCCTGGTGAAAGGGGGAACTCTGACACCCGAGTTTCCAAGAAGAGTCTCAAGGTTTGGTACACCAATGCTGATGGGGTAGCCAATAAAGCAGAAGAGATAAAAGAAAGAGTTAGTGAGGCAGACCCAGACATAGTGGCAATAGTGGAAACTAAAATAAATGGCATGATCTCGGATGCAATCTTTCCAGAGGGGTACCAGGTGATAAGAAAAGAAAGGACACAGAGACAGGGAGGAGGAGTGGCAGTACTAATAAAGCGGAAATGGAAGTTTGATGAGCTGGAAAATACGGGTACCAATGAAAGCACAAGCTTCATACATGGAACTCTGACAGTGGATGGGAAGAAGATTGTAATCTTGATACTCTACAATCCCCCACCAAACAGTAGAAGGCCCAGGCAGGAGTACGAGGACAGCAACAAGACATGTATGGATGAACTGCAGAGGGCAGCAACTTTAGCGCATAGAATGAGAGCGAAGCTGCTGGTCATGGGGGACCTAAATCACGGAGAGATAGATTGGGAAACGAGGAATCCCCATGGCGGGGAGGAGACCTGGGGAGCGAAGCTGGTAGACGTTATTGACAGGAATTTCCTAACACAGCATGTGAAAGAAGATACTAGGGAAAGAGGAGGGGATACGCCCAGCCTATTAGATCTCATTATCACTCAGAATGTAGAAGACATCGAGCAGTTGGAACATGAAATACCACTAGGAGCTAGTGACCATTGTGTCCTAGTCTTTGACTACATGATGGAGCTTAAAATTGTGACCAAAGGACAAGAGGTCCGGGAAAGGAGACTTGATTACAGAAAAGGGGACTACAGAAGGATAAGGGACTACCTGGGAGAAGTGCAGTGGGAGGAAGAACTTAGAGGAAAAACAGTGCAAGGTATGATGAACCAAGTCATATTGAAATGCAAGGAGGCTGAAGATAGATTTATTCCAACAATAAAGGAAAAAAGCAGGAGGGAATATAATAACCCATGGTTTAATAGACAGTGTCAGGAAGCAAAGGTGAGAAGCAGGAGGGAGTGGAGGAAGTACAGAAGACAAAGGACAGAGGACAACAGGATTAGATGTAACAGAGCTAGGAATGATTACATTAACATAAGACGAGTGTCGGAAAGAAATTATGAGAACGATATTGCAGTCAAAGCGAAAAAGCAACCAAAATTACTACATAGCCATATAAGAAGGAAGATGTCGGTAAATGACCAAGTGACAAGACTGAGGAAAACAGAAGGGGCATATACAGAAAGCGACAAGGAAATCTGCGAGGTACTGAATGCAAAATTCCATGGAGTGTTCACAACCGAGCCTGAGCAGCTCCCATTGTTAGAAGAGATTACCCAAGATGAAAGACTATCAGATATAGAGGTGACAGCAGAGGATGTAATGAAACAGTTGACAACACTGGATGCAAATAAAGCTGTTGGACCAGACAAAGTATCACCGTGGATACTTAAAGAGGCAGCGCAGGCTCTCAGCGTGCCTCTGGCAATGATCTTTAATGAGTCACTTATGTCGGGAGAATTGCCCAGTTGCTGGAAGGAGGCAAATGTCGTACCGATTTTCAAAAAGGGTGATAGGGAGGAGGCACTTAACTACAGACCCGTATCACTGACAAGCATCCCCTGCAAAATACTTGAAAGAATAATTAGGCTAAGACTTGTTGAGCACCTGGAGAGCATTGGGTTTGTAAACAAGCACCAACATGGGTTCTGGACAGGGAAATCATGCCTAACAAACCTTTTAGAATTCTATGATAAAGTAACAAGGATAAGGCAGGACAGAGAAGGCTGGGCAGACTGCATATTTCTTGACTGCCAAAAGGCCTTTGATACAGTACCGCACATGAGACTGCTATACAAACTTGAGAGGCAGGCAGGAGTAAGCGGAAAGGCCCTAGTATGGGTGAAGAACTACCTAACAGGAAGGAGCCAGAGGGTAATGGTAAGGGGCGAGAAGTCGGACTGGCGAACAGTAACAAGTGGAGTACCTCAAGGATCGGTGCTGGGACCAATCCTCTTTCTAATTTACGTAAATGATATGTTTACAGGAGTGGAATCATACATGTCAATGTTTGCAGATGACGCAAAATTAATGAGAAGAGTTGTGACAGACGAGGATTGTAGGATCCTCCAAGAGGACTTAAACAGGCTGCAGAGATGGTCAGGGAAATGGCTACTGGAGTTTAACACCAGTAAATGTAAAGTTATGGAAATGGGATCAGGTGACAGGAGACCAAAGGGACAGTACACAATGAAGGGGAACAGCCTACCTGTAACGATT
>NC_091182.1:43658551-43671051 GCF_040958095.1 Procambarus clarkii
CTTAGAATGGGTGAGGACAGGTATACAGAGAATGACAAAGAGGTGTGTGAAGACCTCAACAAGAAGTTCCAGGAGGTCTTCACAAATGAACAAAGAGAGATCAGTGCACTAGGAGAGATGGCAGTAAACCAGGCGGCCTTAGAAGGGTTCGAAATTACAAGAGATGAGGTCAAGAGGCATCTGTTGGATCTGGACGTGAGAAAGGCTGTTGACCCAGACGGAATCTCACCATGGGTATTGAAAGAGTGTGCAAGAGCGCTTTGCTTGCCACTCTCAATAATGTATAGTAGGTCACTGGAGACGGGAGACCTACCAGAAATATGGAAAACGGCGAATGTGGTCCCAATATACAAAAAGGGCGACAGGCAAGAGGCTCTGAATTACAGGCCAGTGTCCTTGACTTGTATACCATGCAAGGTGATGGAGCAGATCGTGAGAAAAAACCTAGTAACACATCTGGAGAGAAGGGACTTCGTGACAAATCGCCAACATGGGTTCAGGGTGGGTAAATCTTGCCTGACTGGCTTAATAGAATTCTACGACCAGGTGATAAAGATTAAGCAAGAAAAAGAAAGCTGGGAGGACTGCATTTTCTTGGATTGTCGGAAAGCCTTTGACACAGTACCGCATAAGAGGCTGGTACAAAAGCTGGAGAGACAGGCAGGTGTAGCTGGTAAGGTGCTACTACACCTTATCAAGTGGATAAGTGGATAAGGGAGTACCTAAGCAATAGGAAGCAGAGAGTTACAGTGAGGGGTGAGACCTCAGATTGGCGTGAATTCACCAGTGGAATCCCACAGGGCTCTGTACTCGGTCCTATCCTGTTTCTGATATGTGTAAATGATCTCCCGGAGGGTATAGACTCATCTCTCTCAATGTTTGCTAACGAAGTCAAAATTATGGGAAGGATTAAGACAGAGGAGGACTGCTTGAGGCTTCAAGAAGACCTAGACAAGCTGAAGGAATGGTCGAACAAAGGGTTTTTCGAGTTTAACCCAAGCAAATGTAATGTAATGAAGATAGGTGTAGGGAGCTGGAGGCCGGATACAAGGTATCATCTGGGAGATGAAAATCTTCAAGAGTCAGAGAGAGAAAAAGATTTGGGGGTTGATATTACACCAGACCTGTCCCCTGCAGCCCATGTCAAGAGGATAACATCAGCGGCATATGCCAGGCTGCCCAACATAAGAACGGCATTCAGAAACTCACGTAAGGAATCATTCAGAACTTTGCATACACATATGTCAGGCCAATCCTGGAGTATGCAGCCCCAGCATGGAGTCCATATTTAGTCAAGGATAAGACTAAACTGGAAAATGTTCAAAGGTTTGCCACCAGACTAGTACCCGAGCTGAGAGGTATGAGCTATGAGGAGAGACTATGGGAATTAAACCTCACTTCGCTGGAAGGCAAAAGAGTTCAAGGGGACATGATCCCCCCCACATTCAAGATTCTCAAGGGGAATTGATAGGATAGATAAAGACAGGCTATTTATCCAACCTGTCCTCTTAAAAAGAACGTCGCTTTTGGCCGTTTGCCCGTATGGCCGAATTTGGACGTAATTTGAAAATGAAAATAAATTTGGGATTTTTTTTTCAACAACAGTAAGTTAAGGGTCCTCTGATAGGTTAGGTGGGCAGGAAATTCTTATAAAGTTTCAAAACGGTATAAAAAACGTGAATTTAAAGTGTCCTCTCATAACCTCTCCGCGTAGGTCGGACGACTCAAATAGAAAAGGAACAGAACGTCACTTTTGTGAGTCGATTTCATTTCAAATTACGTCCAAATTTGGCCATAGTGCGCATACGAGCCAAAAGTAACGTTATTTTTAAGAGGACGGGTTGATTTAACACAAGGGGCACATGCACTAAGGAACACAGGTGGAAACTGAGTGACCAAATGAGCCAAAGAGATATTAGAAAGAACTTTTTTAGGGTCAGAGTGATTGACAAATGGAATGCATTAGGAAGTGATGTGGTGGAGCCTGACTCCATACACAGTTTCAAGTGTAGATATGATAGAGCTCACAAGGCTCAGGAACCTGTACACCTGTTGATTGACGATTGAGAGGCGGGACCAAAGAGCCAGAGCTCAACCCCCGCAAGCACAAATAGGTGAGTACAAATAGGTGAGTACACACACCAAACTAGTTTCCCTAACTTGTGTACCATGCAAGGTGATGGAGAAGATCGTGAGGAAAAGGCTCGTAGAATATCTGGAGGGAAATAGCTTTGTAACACACCAACAACATTGGTTCAGAGATGGTAAATCGTGCCTCATAGGTTTAATAGAATTCTATGACCAGGCAACAAAAATAAGGCAGTCCAGGAAAATGCATTTTCCTGGACTGCCAGAAAGCCTTTGACACAGTACCCCATCAAAGGCTGTTATAAAAGTTGGAGCAACAGGCAGGAGTAAAAGGGAAGGTGCTCCAGTGGATAAGGGAGTACTTAAGCAACAGGAAACAGCGAGTAACTGTGAGGGGGAAGGCATCAGAGTGGCGAGATGTCACCAGCGGAGTCCCACAGGGTTCAGTACTTGGACCCATCCTGTTTCTAATATATGTAAACGATCTTCCGGAGGGTATAGACTCATTCCTCTCAATGGAATGAGAGGAATGAGTCTAATGGTGCAAAATTATGAAAAGAATCAAGACAGATGAAGATAGACAGAGACTACAGGATGACCTGGACAAACTGGAGGAATGGTCTAGAAAATGGCTGCTAAAGTTCAACTCGGGAAAGTGTAAAGTAATGAAATTAGTCGAAGGGAGCAGGAAACTAAACACAAGGTACCATCTGGGAGGTGAAATTCTGCAAGAGTCAAATAGAGAGAAAGATCTGGGGGTTGGTATCACACCGAAACTGTCCCCTGAGACCCACATCAAAAGAATATCATCAGCGGCATATGCTAGGTTGGCCAACATAAGAACTGCCTATAGAAACTTGTTGAAGGAATCGTTCAGGATCCTGTATAACACTTATATGAGACCAATCCTGGAATACGCAGCCTCAGCCTGGAGTCCATACCTAGTTAAACACAAGACAAAGTTAGAGAAGATTCAGCGGTATGCCACCAGGCTCGTCCCGGAACTGACAGGAATGAGCTACGAGGAAAGGCTAAAGGAGCTGAACCTCACGTCCCTGGAAAACAGAAGAGTAAGGGGAGACATGATCGCCACCTTCAAAATTCTCAGGGGAATTGACAGGGTGGACAAAGACACACTCATCAGCACGGGTGGAACACGAACAAGGGGACACAGGTGGAAACTTAGTACCCCAGAGGAGCCACAGAGACGTTAGAAAGAATTTTTTCAGTGTCAGAGTAGTTAATAAATGGAACGCACTAGGAAGTGATGTGGTGGAGGCTGACTCCATTATACTCCACCCTGCAAGCCCCCCCCCCTTTCCCCTGCCTTAAGCCATCCCTTCTCCCTCACCCCCCAAGCCCTCCCTTCTCCCTCACCCCCCCCCCCCCCCCCAAGCCCTCTCCCCCAATCTCCCAATCCCTCACTTCTACCCCCGCCAAGCTATCCCTCCTCCCACCTCCCCAACCCTCCCCAACCCTCCCCCACCCCAAGCCTTCCCTTCTTCTACGCCCCAAACCTTTACTTTTTCCCCTTCCCCCCCACCCCCAAGCATTCCCTTCTCCCCTACCCCCAAGCTCACCCATCTCTACCACCCTCCAAGCCCTCCTTTCTCGCCCACCCCCAAGCCGTCAATTCTGCCCCCACCCAAGTCCTCACTTCTCTCCCATAAGCCCTCCCTCCTCTCCCACATCCCCAAGCCCCCCTCTCCATCCCTCCCCCCCAAAGCCCTTCCTCCTGCCCCCTCAGCCCCCTCTCCCCCACCCCCCAAAGTTTCCCATTCTCCCCAACCTTACCAATCCCTCCCTTCTCCCTCACCCTCCCTAACCAATACCCTCTCGCCCACCCTCCCCATACCAGATCCTCACACTCCATCACACACCAGATACCCCAGATCCCCCCTTCCAATAAGTCCTCCCATCCCGGACTCTTCCTGTTCCAATACTCCAGTGAAAATAACAGAAACTGAGGATGGACAGAAGAAGGTCAACTTCAAATTGATGTACTCGATCATAGATGGGACTACAAGCATGGCAAGTGAATTTAGGGAAAGAGCACAAGAAGTTAACACAGACATAATTGAACTCATGGAAACAAAATTCTCAGGAATCATAATAAATGCAGTGTTTCCCCAGGACTACACAATAATAAGGAAAGAGAGGGGAGGAGACATATTGGCCCTACTAATGAGAAAGGATTGGAATTTCAAGGAGATGCTTATCCAGGGCTGCGAGGGGTTCAGAGCCTACATAACACTGCAACTACTACTCTTGGTCCTCCCATGACGATGGGAGGACCAAGAGTAGTAGTTGCAGTGAAATATAGTCCAACAGTACCGAGGCTAAATACTTTCTCTCTGACTGTGCTACAAACCTTTCTTCTTTCCCCTCTCTCTAAACACCAGTAAGAACTTCTTGAACTTGGTCTCTCTTTTGCTACTTCTCATGGCCTGCACTGTGGCATTGATCTATTAGTTCCTCTGATAGGCTTGTCAATTGTAACTCTAGTACACTTTCGGACCTGTCTGCCTTCAAGGGAAGCCCTTATCCCTGTTCTTGAAAGTTTGGTTTCGAATAGTCAGCACTTTCCTCGTCGCTTCCAGCTTGACCTTGCCTCCCTGAAATCCAGCAACTCTATTCTTATCCTTGCTTCCGACAAAGGCAATTCAGTGGTTGTCCTTGACCGTGTGGACTATCTCCAGAAGACCGATGTCTGGCTCTTTGACTCCCGCACATATGTCCCACTGACTGTCATCCCTTTGGATTGCCATGATACTCCCTTCAATCGCAAACTAAGACAGCTCTAGTCTTCGTCCTCCTGGCTTCGTTCTTATAAAACGTTTCCGTGTCATCTGCCCTTCTCTTCCTTATTTCTATCGTCTACCTAAGACTCATAAACCTGGTGTTCCTATTCGTCCTATTATTGTTTCAAGGGACTCTGTCAGCTATCCTCTTGCCTCCTGGCTTGCTAAAACTGTGATTCCTTATCTTGGCACTTTTTCTTCTGCCCACCTTCGTCACTCTTCCCTGGAAACACAAACCGAAACTGTCTCTATTTTCCGCTTGTTACAACTTGTAATAAAGTTGTTACATCTTGGCTTAGCGTGTTTATGACGTATTAGAACGTTGTTACAACTTGCTATATTGGTTGTTATAACTGGTTAGGAAGTGTTAAAACATGTTCGAACGTTGTACCAACGTCGTAGTTTCGGTGTGTGTTTGGCGGGTCAGGACTTCATAGAAATACTTCGCCTGCGGCCCTCCTGTAAGATGCTTAGTCTTGATATTAACTCTCCGTTTACTAATGTTCCCCTTGATGACGTTCTTTCTTTCCTTAGTCCGAAGGCGACTAAGGGGTTTCTTCATCTTCCGGTCCCCACTGATGTCTTCCTCGAACTCATCAAACTCTGTGTTGATTCTAACTCCTTCTCTTTCAACGGTAAATACCTCTCTCGAATTTTTGGTGTCGCTATGGGTTCCCCCTCTCTCCCCTGTTCTTGCCAATCTCTATATGGAATACTTCGAAACCGTTCTTCTTCTTCCCTCTATTGATACTCGTCCCTCTCTGGCTTCGCAATGTTGATGACATTTATGCTTTATGGCCTCATGACTTTAGTCTTTTCCAACCTTTCCTCTCCTCTCTTAACAATCTGGTTCCTTCCATCCAATTCAAAGTGGAATGGGAATCAAATTCCTTCCTTCCTTTTCTGGACGTTCATGTTCACAGCTCTTTGTCCGGGCTCTTTTTCTCTGTCTACCGCAAACCCATGCATAGTTGTATGTATATTCACTTCTTTTCCAAACATCCTCCTTCTGTTAAGGAAAGTGTCCTTGTCTCTCTCTTCCTCTGTGCTCTACGCATCAGTGACCATCAGTTTCTTGATTTTGAATTTTCCTCTATTTATAAATCTTTCTCTCGCCTTGGTTATCCCTTACATTTTTATCAACTGTACCTATTCTCAAGCTAAGCGAAATGTCTTTCCACATAAACCTGCTTCCAACACTACTAGCACTGTGCTCTGCCTTCCCTTCATATCTGAACTTAAAACTCTTACTAATATCCTTCGTCCTCTTGACATAACGCTCCCCTTTCGCCAAACTAACACTCACACTATTTGTACTAATCTTGTTCACACTTCTCCATCTGCTTCTAATGCTGCTGGTGTCTACTCTATTTCCTCTTCGTCTTGTCCTCTCCAATACTTTGGGGAAAACTGGCCATACACTTAATGACAGACTTAAGGAGTCCGGTGACTGTGCACCGAAATTTCCTCAAACGCACTCAATTTTTTTTTTTGAATAATATCGTCATGGTAAATGCTCCAACTTTTTCTAATGGATCAACATCATATCATGAGCAGAAAAAAAATAAAAATAAAATAGAAAAAACAAAAAAATTCACAATTTCAAATTAATGATAAAATTCTCAAAATGTCACCAGTTGTTATTTTACTCATTATGGTCTCAGAATAGCATATAACGTTCATTTTCCTTATTGCAAAATATTATTATATATAAAAAGAGTATAGTTGACTGTAAAACATATTTTATAACTCCAAACGTTATATCTTTATGACTAAACGATAATAAGGAAGTCTTGGAACTAAGACGTTTGCACATAAAATGCAAAAATGGTGAGAATCGGTCAGAAACTGAATTTTTTATCAGATCTCAAAATGGAAATTATTGTTTTAGAGATAATTCAAATTAAAGTTATCGACTATGAATATGACAGTTTTAATTAATTAATTTTCCTGTATGTTTTAATAAACATTTCTTGGCATTCATACTCGAATATGTGAAAGTTGTAGGTCAATATGTGTTGAAATAAAGTCAAGAAAATATAACCCCCCCAAAAAAACAAAAATATAGCGATACATTGGGGATAATTGTAAAACAGACACTAGTCCCTTAACTGTCTAACAGTAGGTTAAACATATATATATGAATGATTTTCGGTGGATATAAATAGAAGTTACCTCGTATGGGCCAATAGGCCTTCTGCAGTTACCTCCAGTCTTATGTTCTTGTAACAAAACATATATATTGCAGTAACTTTATTGCCCATATATAAGTGATACGGCCCTCATCTGGTCCTCATTCATCAATACGACAAAGAGAATAAAGTTTGAACTCTGTAAATAAATCGGGGAAAAAATCACAACTGCTGCCACCTGTGACTGATTAACATGTTGACCAATTTCGTTCCAACTTCACATGCTTAGTGCCAGATATGCATTCTCCAAGATCTATGAGGCACATCAAAATCCACATAGAAACAAAAGATAAAGAAAAAAAGAAAAAAAATGGTTGCTAGCTTTTCGTACAAAGGGACATCTATAAATATAAATGGAAATGTTCGTTTGTTCAAAATCGCTAATCTCCGAAAGTTCTTCACCGATTGCTTTGAATTTTTCACACAACGTTCCATTCGCATCCGAGCAGGTTTTTATATATATACTATATAGATGTCACGTCTGTGACGTAAAAAAAATTGCTCTTTTTGAAAAACTGTATTTTTGCATGTGTTTTTCATGTGAAAGAAATCTTCGAAACATCTTTACCGATTGCTTTGAAATTTTGACAAGACGTTGCATTCGAATTGGTGCTTCTTTTTATATATCCACTATTTACATGTCTCACCTGAGACAGGAAAAAACAGGCTTTATTGAAAAACAGCGCCATCTGTTGGACGTAAGAGCAACACACGCTGTAATCTCCAAAAGTTCTTCACCAACTGCTTTGAAATTTTGATTCAACGTTGCAAATGAATAGGTGCGTCTTTTATATACCTACTATATAGATGCCACACCTGTGACAGGTAAAAACATGCGTTTTTGAAAAAACAGCACCAACTGTTGCACATAATAGCAACATGCACACTATACTAAATATGTCACGATTTCCATTTCAATGTTTTCGATTGCATTGATAAATTTTATTTTCATAGATTTCGATTTATTATATTTTTTTATTGAATTATTTTGTGTGACACTGTGTTGGAATTGAGCTGTGTTGTTTATCATATCGTTCATTTCGTAAGTATAAGTATAGATGCCACATCTGTGACAGGTAAAACTATGTTTTTCTTGCAAAACAGCGCCATATGTTGCATGTAACAGCAACACACATGCTATATGAAATATGTTAAAATTCCATTTCAATGTTTCTGATTGCATTGATAAATTGATATTTTATAGATTTTGATTTATTTTCATTTTTATTTAATTATTTTGTGTGAATTGCGTTGGAAAAAAGCTGTGTTGTTTACTATACCGTTCATTTCGTGAGAATAGTTTATTTTTTTATTTTTTTCACATTTTCATTTCATTTTTTAACTGTTTTTCTTATATTTCAGTGATGGGAACATCAGATCACTTGATGTTCCCAATTTTCTGGTGGGAACATCAGACCATTTGGGAAGGCATCAGATGAGGGAGTGGGGAATGGTGGGGATGACGAGGGGACGGAAGTAAGAGATGGTGGGGAAGACGAGGGGTCAGGGGAGGGGGTAATGTTGGGGAAGGACGAGGGGACGGGGGAGTTTGGGATGGTGGGGACGAGGGGATGGGGGAATGGAGAAGGGTGGGGAGGACAACAGGGGAGTGGGGCATGGTGGGAAGGAAGAGGGGAATGGTAGAATGGGGAATGGTGGGGAGGACGAGGGGACGGTGGAGTGGGGAATGGATGGGAAGCCGAGGAGACGGGTGAGGGGGGGGGGTAATGGTGGGGGAGGACTGGGGATAGGGAATTTTGTTGTGGCTCAGCAACGCATGGCCGGGTACTGCTAGTTAGAAATATATCCATTGGGCAATGTATTTATATGATATATAATAAAATACAGCATAATAACAAACTAACTCATTATTATGTGTGAAATCTGGCTCTCCAGGTGGCACCAGCGGCATATCCACTTTGAAGACCCTTCCTTACTAATACTACTTGTCTTCTTTGTGTGTCTAAGTTTCCTCTAAGTTGTCATCATCTTCACCTCTCTCTTGCCTTACTTATGCTCGTACCTCTATCGTCTCATCATAATCGACTTGATAATGGTCCAGGACGGACCGAAACGTCGTTGTCTCTTCATCTTCTAGTGTGTGGTTTGGTTAACATTGCTCAGCCACGTTATTATGGTTCATCATCTACATATGTAAATGATCTCCCAGAGGGAATAGACTCATTCCTCTCATTATTTGTTGATGATGCAAAACATATGGGGAAGATTAAGCCAGAGGAAGATAGTATGAGGCTACAAGATGACCTATGCAAACTTAAAGAATGGTCCAACAAATGGCTACAAGAGTTCAACCCAAGTAAATGTAAGGTAATGAAACTAGGCAGTGGAAACAGGAGGCCAGACACTGGATACCAAATGGTAGATGAAGTCCTTCATGAAACGGACCGAGAGAAAGATCTAAGAGTTGATATCACGCCAAACCTGTCTTTTTCAGCCCACATCAAAATAATAACATCAGCGGTGTATGCAAGGCTGACTAACATAAGGACTGTCTTCAGGAACCTGTGTAAGGAATCCTTAAGAACTTTGTATACCACGTATGTAAGACCAATACTGGAGTATGCTGCCCCAGCATGGAGCCAGTAACTTGCCAAGCACAAGACGAAGCTGGAAAAAGTTCAGAGGTATGCCACTAAGCTAGTCCCAGAACTAATAGGCATGAGAACCGAGGAAAGGCTTAGTGAATTGGCCCTCACGTCACTGAAAGATAGGAGATCTCAGGGGAGACATGATCACTACCTACAAAACTCTTAAGAGGAATTGACAGAGTAGGTAAAGACAAACTGTTTAATACGGGTGGTACGCAAACAAGGGGACACAGGTGGAAACCGAGTATCCAAATGAGCCGCAGGGACGTTAGAAAGAACTTTTTAAGTGTCAGAGTAGTTAACAGATGGAATACATTAGGCAGTAATGTGGTGGAGGCTGACTCGATACTCAGTTTCAAATGTTGATATGATTCCCATTAGGCTCAAGAATCTGTACACCAGTTGATTGACAGTTGAAATGCGGCACCAAAGAGCCAGAGCTTAAACCTCGCAAGCACAACTAGGTGAGTACACACACACACACACACACACACACACACAGTGATACAGACCTGTATCACTGACAAGCATCCCCTGTAAAATACTGGAAAGAATAAGTAGGCTACGACTGGTTGCACACCTGGAGAACATTAGGTTTGTGAACAAACATCAACATGGGTTCTGGACAGGGAAATCGTGCCTAACAAACCTTCTGGAATTCTATGATAAAATAACGAGGATAAGACAGGACAGAGATGGTTGGGCAGACTGCATATTTCTGGACTGCCAAAAAGCCTTTGATACAGTACCGCACATGAGACTGCTGTTCAAGCTCGAGAGGCAGGCGGGGGTGGGGGGAAAGGTCCTAGAATGGATAAGGAACTACCTAACAGGAAGGAGCCAAAGAGTTACGGTAAGGGGCGAGAAGTCGGACTGGCGAACAGTAACAAGTGGAGTACCACAAGGATCGGTGCTGGGACCAATTCTATTTCTTGTATATGTTAACGACATGTTTACAGGCGTAGAGTCCTACATGTCGATGTTTGCGGATGATGCAAAGTTGATGAGAAGAGTTGTGACAGATGAGGATTGCAGGATCCTCCAAGAGGACCTGAACAGATTGCAGAGATGGTCAGAGAAATGGCTACTAGAATTCAACACGAGCAAATGTAAAGTTATGGAAATGGGACTAGGAGATAGGAGACCAAAGGGACAGTACACAATGAAGGGGAACAGCCTACCTGTAACGACGCGTGAAAGAGACCTGGGGGTGGACGTAACACCTAATCTATCTCCTGAGGCACATATTAATAGGATAACGACAGCAGTGTACTCTACACTGGCAAAAGTTAGAACATCATTCAGAAACCTAAGTAAGGAGGCATTTAGGGCGCTTTACACTGCCTACGTAAGGCCAGTCTTAGAGTATGCCGCCTCATCATGGAGTCCCCATCTGAAGAAGCATATAATGAAACTGGAAAAGGTTCAGAGGTTTGCAACGAGACTCGTCCCAGAGCTACGAGGGATGGGGTATGAAGAGCGCCTGAGGGAACTGTGCCTTACGACACTAGAAAGAAGAAGGGAGAGGGGGGACATGATAGGAACGTATAAGATACTCAGAGGAATTGACAGAGTGGACATAGACGAAATGTTCACACGGAATAGTAACAGAACGAGAGGACATGGATGGAAGCTTGAAACTCAGATGAGTCACAGAGATGTAAGGAAGTTTTCTTTTAGCGTGAGAGTAGTGGGGAAATGGAATGCACTTCAGGAACAGGTTGTGGAAGCAAATACTATTCATAATTTTAAAACCAGGTATGATAGGGAAATGGGACAGGAGTCATTGCTGTAAACAACTGATGCTCGAAAGGCGGGATCCAAGAGTCAATGCTCGATCCTGCAAGCACATATAGGTGAGTACATATAGGTGAGTACACACACACACACACACACACACACACACACACACACACACACACACACACACACACACACACACACACACACACACACACACACACACACACACACACACAAACAGAGCTCAGGGAAAAGACGGCCCAAGATATGATGGAATACATCACGCAAAAATGCAAGGATGCAGCAAACAAGTTTGTCCCAGTCCAAAAGGAAAACAGTGAAATGAAGATGAGAAACCCATGGTTTAATCAGAGATGTAGGCTAGCTAAGCAGCAAAGTAAAAGGGCATGGAGAAACTATAGGAATAACAGGACACTGGAGAGCAGAGAAAGATACCAGAATGCCAGGAATGAATATGTTAGGATGAGAAGAGAGGCAGAAAGACAATACGAAAATGACATCGCAAGCAAGGCAAAGACTCAGCCTAAATTGCTGCATAGCCACATCAGGAGAAAAACAACAGTAAAGGAACAGGTTATGAAATTAAGGTTAGGGGCAGAAGGATTCACTACAAACGACAAGGAAGTGTGTGAGGAACTGAATAAGAAATTCCAGGAGGTCTTCACCTTGGAGCAAGGAGAAATCCCAGAGATAAGAGAGGGAATAGCTAACCAGGAACCACTGGAAGAGTTTGAGATTACCAGCGGGGAAGTAAGGAAGTGTTTACTAGAATTGGATGTGACAAAGGCTATAGGTCCAGATGGAATCTCCCTTTGGATACTAAAGGAAGGAGCAGAAGAACTGTGCCTCCCGCTCTCCATGGTGTATAACAAATCACTGGCGACAGGGGAACTGCCAGAAATTTGGAAAGCAGCTAACGTAGTCCCGATATACAAGAAAGGGGATAGGCAGGAGGCACTGAATTACAGACCAGTGTCCCTAACCTGCATACCATGCAAGTTGATGGAGAAGATTGTGCGAAGAAAGCTAGTGGAACATCTGGAGCG